>NC_139607.1:98943348-99178348 GCF_964270895.1 Podarcis filfolensis | reverse complement strand
CAGAATCTCATCCCCACGAGGGCTCCCTCTTTTGTGTCCTTTTGGTGGGAATGTTCAGGGTGGCAGGAGAGGATATATTGTTTATTTATATCCTTCCTACTTTGCGCTCTCTGGTTCCTTTACTTAGCAGAGTTTACATCCCCCTTTTTACATGCACAGCAGATAGCTGGTTGCAGGCTCGTGTGAGCCTCTCACTGTTATATAATTCAGCCTGTCTATGATTGAATTGTACGTTCCCGGTAAGTTCACTTGAATACCTCTTAAAAGAATAAAGACGCCAGTGGCAAAACTACTTGCCCCGCTACCGGGGGCGGAGAGCAGGCGGGTTGTGGCTGGCGCCTCCTGGGGGCATGGCACGCATCCTGGGGGCATGGTATGCTGCCCACAAGGGCATGGCGCGCCTCCCGAAGGGGTGTGACTCACATTCTGGGGTGTGATGTGCCACCTGGCGCACGGGGGGGCAGCGGGGGCGGTGCAGCATGTGACTGGGAGGGGCGCTGTGATGGCACCCTACTGGAATAGTGATGCCGGGGGTGAACTGCTCCCTCCACACCCCCATTACTCCACCAGTGAAAAACGCAACACTCTTATTCAAAGTCAATAAAAGAAGTTTACTCACATCAGTTTACAGCTGGATTCCTGAAGGCAGACTTAGTTACAAATATGTACCTGTAGATCTACCTCATATGGGGAATAATCCCAGTGCTTCTGCTAGCTGAGAGCTAACAGAGCAGTCCTAGCTAGAAGCTGGTCAAACGAAGAAGGAAGTGAAACAGAGAGAGGTGTGCTGCGTGACTCGTCCTTTTGTTACCTGGACAGGTTAGGTCATGCCCACCTTCTATCACATGCAAAAGGAAGGATGCTCCAGCCAGGAGGAACAGAAAGTTCCGACTGGCTGGACCAAACATTCCCTCGCATGTCCTCTCTAGCATTACAAGGAATGTTGTTCTTGACTGCCTCTCACGGATCACATCCCACACTTTTTGCCCACAGATCTGGGGAACCGCCTGACAGAGCTGAACAAGTCTGTGCTGCGCCTCCTCTCCGACATGAAGCAGCTGCGCCACACCGTGGCCGACAATGGCATGGCAGACAACTCCTTGAACGGGACCAGTGTCCTTCACAAGTACATCATGAAGGTGCGCAGCAGCTTCCAGAGCTACGACAATGGAGCAGGCGGCTCTGAGCAGGCAGCCCCCATGGACGCGGCCTTGCCCCAGGATGGCGCCGTTGCCAACGAGGACGCAACGCCGTTGCCTCAGGAACTCTCTGAGGGACAGGAAGAAGCTGAGGAAGGGCCGCCCCAGGTGGAAGCGGAGGATCCTGGGGTGGAGGCTGAGGAAAGGCCGCTGGAGGTGGAAGCTGAGGAGAGGCCACCCCAAGTGGAAGTAGAGGTGGCAATTGAAGAGAACCCTGTAGGAGAGCCAGAGACTTGATCTGCCCTCTCTCCAAAGACAAGGGATCTGTTTCATTCTCAGCCGGGATCTGCTGTAGAGTTCAGGGTGACGTTTCCGTAGGAGCCTAGGGGGCGGGGAGTCATGCTTGTAGAGTCTGCCCCGTTTCTGACATGTCCAAGGGGCAACACAGTGTCCTTTCTTAAGCCAACATCCTTTGCCAAGTGAGAGAATGTGTATTTCACTTATCTGGCATGAGGGCTCTTTACTGAGCAGAACCATAGCTGTGAACCTTCCCTTTTTTTGCGGGAAATTCCCTTATTTGAGTGCCATTTCCTGCTGCTTCCCGCTGCTATCCCGGATTGTTAGATATCCCGTAGACTATCTCCGGGAGAGGTGAGGCTGTTGATCCCTTATTTTCAAATCTGAAAGTTGACAGCTATGAGCAGAATGAGAAGACTGTGGTACCTTGGGTTACATACGCTTCAGGTTACATACACTTCAGGTTACAGACTCCGCTAACCCAGAAATAGAACCTCGGGTTAAGAACTTTGCTTCAGGATGAGAACAGAAATTGTGCTCTGGTGGCACAGCGGCAGCCCCCATTAGCTAAAGTGGTGCTTCAGGTTAAGAACAGTTTCAGGTTAAGAACGGACCTCTGGAATGAATTAAGTACTTAACCTGAGGTACCACTGTACTTTCTAAAGCCCCCCAAAAGCCGGACTCCTGCTATTGGCATTTTGCTAAACCTTCAACCCACTTTGAATTCTGTTCTGCTTAAGATTTTAGATGGAGGTTCGTAAGATTCCACGAGGCCACAGTAACAGCTGCCCCCAGTATATGGGGCCCACCTGGCCTACAAAGTGTAAACATCTGGGTCGGGGTGGTGGTGAAATGGAGGAAGCCTACGCAGGATGGGGTTAGAATCAGCGCAGTGAAGACGGGAAGGGAGGTGGCAGTTGCAAAACACCAGTCCTACTCTGGCAGTCCCTGACCGTCCTCCACAAGCCAGCGACCGGAGAGTTGGAAAGATGCAGGGCTTCTTCCTCAGATTCCTTGACTGCCACAAAATGCTTTTAGGTCTCATTGGGGCCAGAAGTCCCCCAAACAGTCACTAAGAGGAGCGCCTCCCCCCCAAAAAAATTGTAGTACAATAACTGCATGTTTGTGCACAGATTATGCAGTGTGTGTATATCCAGCTTCTTTACATTAAATTTATTAATCAAGTAAATGGATGTTATTAACTAAACTTAATAAATATGATATGGGTAATATGCACTCCTGTGGTCCGGTGTTTGTTTAGCTAATATCTTTTTTTATTAATGTAAAATCAAAAGTACAGACAAACAAACAAAAGGAAAACATGGGAGTTACAAAACAAGGAGGAGGTACAAAGACTGTATTTTCTAAATAGAGAGCATAGAGTGTTGAAAAATAAAAGCAGCAACACATCATGAAAGTCAATTTTTGCAATTTGATGGGGGAAGAGCATTTTGTTCATCTGAATTTGAAATGTATGAAATGAAATGCCCATGAGACGGGGTGAGGAAGAAGAAGAAGAAGAAGAGGAGGAGGAGGAGGAGGAGGAGGCGGAGGAGTTTGGATTTGATATCGTGCTTTATCACTACCCTAAAGAGTCTCAAAGCGGCTAACATTCTCCCTTCCCTTCCTTCCCCACAACAAACACTCTGTGAGGTGAGCGGGGCTGAGAGACTTCAGAGAAGTGTGACTGGCCCAAGGTCACCCAGCAGCTGCAGGTGGAGGAGCGGGGAAGCGAACCCGGTTCCCCAGATTACGAGTCCACCGCTCTTAACCACTACACCACATAAGCAGTGACCTTATATGTGGCAGGCTGGGAGACGGTTGGGAAGGACGGCATATCCAGACCCCAAAGAGGCCGCATTCTGCATTTATTTCCTGCTGCCTCCTCTTCTCTGGCCTCCTTTTCTCTCCCCCACTGCGGGGGTCGGGTGGGGGGACAGCTGTGGGGTGGCAACACCACCTGCTTTGCCTTAAGCGGCAAAATGCCCTTGACTGGCTCTGGTTCCAGGTCTTCCTTTCCCTTAGAAACGACATTGGCTCCTGGGACATTTCTGATCACAATTCAAAGTATTGGTGCTGACCTTTCAAGCCCTAAATGGCCTGGGCCCAGTAGATCTGAAGGAGCATCTCCACCCCCATCGTTCAGCCCGGACACCAAGGTCCAGCGCCGAGGGCCTTCTGGTGGTTCCCTCATTGTGAGAAGTGAGGTTACAGGGAACCAGGCAGAGGGCCTTCTCGGTAGTGGCTCCTGCCCTGTGGAACGCCCTCCCATCAGATGTCAAGGAAATAAGACAACTATCTGACTTTTAGAAGACATCTGAAGACAGCCCTGTTTAGGGAAGTTTTTTAATGACTGAAGTTTTAATGTATTTTTAATCTCCTGTTGGAAGCCGCCCAGAGTGGCCCAGATGGGTGGGGTCTGAGTAAATAATAATAATAATAATAATAATAATAATAATAATAATAATATTATTATTATTGTGGGTTATTCTTTTCTGTAAAAGCCAGAGTCCACCTATTCTTGTACTACAACAAGAGGTTTAAGTCCTGTAGTGTCTTCTTATTTTGGTCCAGAGAATATCTCACTGCTTCCAGCATCCACATAAGAAGTCCCCTAAATTGGAAAACGGCTGTTTCATCTTCCCATGAGTTCATAAAGGCAAGTCCCATCTCTTCCCAGAAGGGCGCTGCCACTGCCATCCTAAGAGAATGAGGGAGGTGTTCATGGTGAGTTCTGGCACCTCTTTTTCTAGAAAAGTAACACTGTGCATGCTAAGGTACGGGAAGGAGATTCTACTCCCTCAAAATGAGATTGGCAAAATAAAATGTTAGAATATGAAGAACTAGCAAGATTCCGAGACCATACAGATCAACTATTTAATAAAGACTGGAATATTTGCAGAGAATATTTTAAAGAACGTTGTAACAACATAAATTCTTGGATTGATTTCTGCATGAATTAACTACAGAATTAACATAACAAAATAATTTAGGAGAGAGAAAGTTAAGTGTGCAGCTGTAAAATGAAACTTAGGAAGCACAATGGGGGGGTTGGAAGTCGTGTTAGAATTAGTAGCCACACAATTAAACCCCTGTGTTGCAAACAATTATCAGTAATATCCAAGGCAACACGATGACCAAGTACAACAATGCAATATCAATATAAACTCTTTATACAATCTATACAGAACATTGAACGGTATGAAATATATGAAATATGCACCCACTGCAAAACCAAATAAAGAGAAATCTTATAAATCTCTGAAAGTCACAAAATAGGCACTCTTGATGGATACTCTTGAAAACATAGAACCAAATAATCATAAGTCTTATAAGTCTTTGTTTTGTTTTTAAAACTAATAAAGAATTAAAGAGGGAGAGAGGCAAGAGAAATGTGTCCTCGACCTCTCAGTGGCTTTTGATGCCAACGACCATGGCATCCTTCTGGAGCAGCTGTCTGAGTTAAGGGTGGGTGGCATCGCTTTGCGGTTCTTCTGGTCCTACTTGGATGGTCATTTCCAGAGGGTGATGCTTGGCCCCATGGATCCTTCACTGTGGGGTTCCTTAGGGTTCAATGTTATCCCCCATGAGACCGCTGAGTGGGGATTTTAGGAGTATGTTGCCAACAATTTGCTGTCTACTAGACCAGACCAACATTAAAAAGAGCTTTTAACTGATGTGGCAGGACCATTTCTCTGGAGATCCTCATAGTTCAAGCTACGGAGCGCAGAGTTTCTGACAGTGCAATACACCTGGTTCCAAAAGAGAACCCAGCCGGTGAATTACCTGGAAAGGAACTCACGAAAGGAGAGAATTGCGCCATCCATTCAAGGCTCCATTCTCCAGCCGTCCCCCTTTCTGCCACCCCAGTTGCCTTCCATGTTGGTCTGAGAGAAGGAAAGAGAGACGGAGGGGGCTGGGGGCTATCAGGGCAGATGTGCAAAGGGAGGGAGGCAGGGAGGGAGGAGGGAGCTGAGAGCAGGAACCGGCTGCGGTGACAAACAGCCCAGGCTCCTGGGGGAGCAGGGTGAGGCCTTGCTGGAGGCTGCCCATGGCGTTCATGTGGCAACCCAGTCCCCTGGGGGGTGGGCAGGTGGGCCCCACTGTGCTGCTCCTGCGCCTGCCAGGGAAAAACAAGAGATCCGCAAAGGCAGAGGGCTGGAGAGGAAAGCCTGGAGGAGAAGCAGGACACCTTCTTTTCGGCCAGGCCTTCCCCGGTTTCGTTCTGCTGGAAGGAGAAGGACCTGGAGCATCCCTTGCCAGACACACCTGTAAGGAGCTGCCCTGGGCAAGATGGCACTGGAGTTCGATGGAATCACGGTGAGTGCAGAGCGGGGAGGGGGGCTCCACGATGTGATAGACAGACCGACAGACAGACAAACAGACAGATAGATAGATATGCCCTTTTGGTTTGGGTGACTTTTTCTACTGTTGGCTGCTGCTTCTCTGCTAGATTTCCTTTCCTACCTTTTAAAAAAAAAAATTCATTAAGAATTTCAGCATAACAATTTATCAAAGACATATCATCCTCACCCCCCCCTGTTTTCCCCTCCCCAAGACCCCCCCCAGACTTCCCTCAGCTCCTCTCTCTGGTTTTTCAGCACACGTTATTCTCTGCATATTATAAAATTGTAAAGATCTTTAAATTATCTGTCTACAGTGGTACCTCGGGTTAAGTACTTAATTCGTTCCGGAGGTCCGTTCTTAACCTGAAATTGTTCTTAACCTGAAGCACCACTTTGGCTAATGGGGCCTCTCGCTGCTGCCGCGTCGCCGGAGCACGATTTCTGTTCTCATCCTGAAGCAAAGTTCTTAACCTGAAGCACTATTTCTGGGTTAGCAGAGTCTGTAACCTGAAGCGTATGTAACTTGAAGCATATGTAACCCGAGGTACCACTGTATATGTTACTAATAATAAATTTGTGTTTGTTTATTCAAAACCTGCCGAGGAGTCCAGTTCATTTTGTTGTTTCTTTAAGTACTTTGTAAAAGGTTCCCATTCTTCTTTAAAGTCACAGTTGTCCTTATCACGGAGTTTGCGCGTCAATTTCGCCAGTTCCACACAGTCCATCAATTTCCCTTGCCACAGTTCTTTGGTCGGGATTTCTTCATTCTTCCATCCTTCTGCTATTAAGACTCTTGCCGCCGTTGTCGCATGCATGAATATGTTCAGTTTACTTGGCAGGTCTTTTCCTACAATCCGTAACAAAAATGCTTCAGGTTTTTTTACAAATGTTAATTGGAACATTTTCTTCAATTCATTGTATATCATTTCCCAGAATTTTTTAATTTCACTCCAATCCCACCACATGTGATAAAAATAAATCTCTGCTAGATTTTCTGAACTGCGGAGAGGCAAGCTTACATTTTGCCCCACCAGGGAAAGGTCTCAGCCCTCTCCAGGGTGCAGGGCGGAAAACGAACCAGCCAGAAGGGAGGTGAGCTGCTGCTGCTGCTACTGCAGTCTTCACTTGGTGGTAATCCATGGAATTATTGATAAATTTATTTGCTGGAGACTTTCAATAAAAGAGGAGGCAGCTTCCTGCCCACCTCCTGCGTCAGCTAAAGGCTCCTTCTGTCTTTAGGTTCTGAGTGAGAGTCACAGGGTCCTGCAGCCTCATTTTTTTTAGCTACCATACCTGACAGCTTCCTGCTCCCCCCCCCTTTGTCTCTGCTCCTAGTCTCCACCACCACAGATGATCCACCCCTTTCAGGTGTCCCTTTTGCAGCCCGTCAGTGATTCAATACTATTTTTAAAAAATAAAAAGTCAAAGCTGAAAGGGGCCATTTGGTGGGGCTTGTGCACTTGTGATGCTCTGCCTACGTTCCTCCATGCACGTGTGCAATGTTGCTGCCCCAGAACATGCCTAAACATAATACTTTAAAAGTTACTGACTACAACCACTTCCCAAAGTGCCTAGCACAGCTTCCCTGGTGGCAGACCACAAGAACTGTAGTCACACTCGAATGCACTGTTAAGAAATTACGTTATGCAAGCATTTGAGTATACAAGCATTTAAGCTACAGTCATACTTTGGGTTACAGATGCTTCAGCTTGCGTTTTTTCGGGTTACGGACCTGCCGAAACCCGGAAGTACCGGAACGGGTTACTTCGTTGTCCCTGAGAGGGGGCAATGACAATAAAGATATTATTATTATTATTATTATTATTATTATTATTATTATTATTATTATTCTGGGTTTTGGGGGTCGCACATGCACAGAAGCGCTAAATTGTGCTTTGCGCATGTGCAGAAGCCCCGAATTACAACTTGTGCGTGCGCAGCCGCGCTGCTGCGGGTTGGAAACGCTGCGGGTTGCAAACATGCGTCCCGCACGGATCACATTCGCAACCCGAGCGTCCACTGTACTAATATTTACAAGCTCTTTACAATGTGTGCTCTCCTCTTGCCCCCTCAAAATTGCAAACTCATCTTCCTTCCTGACACCAATTAAGCCTGGAGTGCCACTCCCACACATTGCAGAAACTTCTGGAAGGCTTTTTTAAACCTTATCTGTTTCGTGAAGAATGTATTCCTAACGAAACAGGCCAGTGGGTGCTGCTGGATACTCTCTGGGTGTGAAAGGGCTTGAAGAAATGCAAACCCTGATAGAGAGACAGCTTCCTCCCTTGCTCTCCTCCACCCCCATTAAAGCCTTGCAGGCAGGCACCCCTCAGGCCAATCTGCATAGGAAGGGAGGTGCCACAGTCAGTTCAGCTTTGCAGCTGGAGCTTTTCTGAGCGGCTGTTAGCAAGCACCCCACTCCCTTTGCCTGCCATCTCCCCTGGGGAACTTGTAGGTTGCATTCGAGGAAACTGCTGCAAACTGTTTTGAAACCAATAGATAGGAGGAGTGTGACGGGAATCTAACCAGTAAATAATAAAGAGTTGCTTTGCCCAGGGGGAATGTGAAGAGAACAGCGATGGCAATGGCTAAACAAGCAAAGCGCTTCTGGAGGCAGCCACTGGCGCTCCAGATGAGCAGAGCCACACAAGCAGCACAAGTGGTGTACAAACAGGATTCCGCTTAATTCATTCCTCAGCCTCTCTGCTTCCACACCTGCTCCTTTCCAGTGGCACCCAGGGAATCCTACCTTGACCTCCTGCCCTTAGGGCAGCTCAGCCAATCCCTGCAAGAGGCGTCAGTGTTCTTCATTGCTCTCAAAATCCTTTTGCAGACTTTTGCAGACTGCAATGCAGATTCTTCTGCCACCTTGCAAACCTAGATTCCCCAAGGGCAGAAACATCTTGCATTTCTCAAGTCCATTTTAGAAAACCCTAAACAACAGCCCACAGCTTTGAGAATGACCCTTGTTATCTTTCCATCCACGCCCTTAGCAACCCGATTGGAAAGAAATCGTGAACAAGAAGTTGAAGTTCCCGGAAGGCCTCCTCAACGCCATCCAAGACGGGCAGCTGATGAAGGTCCAGCAGCTGCTGCAGGTGAGCGACGGGATCCTGAGGCAGTTGGATGAGGCCGAGGACCGGGCGTGGCGAGAGGCTCTCAACCTGGCCATCCGCACGGGCGGCGAGGAGATCACCAAGACGCTGCTGCGCATTGTCAAGTTTGACTTCCGTCAGATCCACGAGGCCTTGCTGGTTGCCGTGGATACCAACCAGCCCACCGTGGTCAAGCTGCTGCTGGACCGCCTGGACCAGGAGAAAGGCCGCAAGATGGACATCAAGTCCTTCTCCTCGGCCTTGTTTGACAACTCCATCGACAACTCCCGCTTTGCCCCGGGCGTGACGCCCCTCACCTTGGCTTGCGAGAAGGACCTCTACGAAATCGTGGACATGCTCATGAAGAAGGGCCACGCCATCCCGGGGCCACACAAGGTCTCGTGCTCCTGCCTGGAGTGCTCCAACGGCCGCAAGTTTGACCTGCTCAAGTTCTCGCTTTCTCGCATCAACACTTACAAGGGCATCGCCAGCCGGGCGCACCTCTCCATCGCCAGCGAAGACGCCATGTTGACGGCCTTCAAGCTCAGCCGAGAGCTCAAGCGCCTCTCCAAGAAGGAGCCCGAATTCAAGGTCTGTCTCTTGCCACACCAAGTATGTAGGTCAAGGTGGGGAACATCTACGGCCCTCCAGGTACTGGTGGACCACAACTCCCATCACCCCTGAACATTGGCCATGTGGGCTGGGAGTCCAACAACATCTGGAAGGCCACCGGTTGTTCCTCAGCCCTAACATGTTGCTTTATAATTCTACAATATTCACAACACAAGCCTAATTCTTTTTAGAGGATGGAGTTGGGGTGGGGAGTCCATGTAGACCACGCTATGCATCTGGGCAATTCAGATTCTGCACACAGAAAAGCCGTTCTCTTCAGAATTGGGCTAGGGCCTTGTGCTGCCCTTCCGAGTCGGAGCCAGACCCTTCCTTCCTTGACTCTGCCTTGTCCTTGTCCTCCCGTCCAGCCCGAGTACCTGGCCCTGGAGCAGCTGTGCCAGGAGTTTGCCTTTGAGCTGCTGGGAATGTGCCGCAACCAGAGCGAGGTGACGGCCATCTTGAATGACGTGGCGGATTCCTCGAATGACGAGGAAGAGGAGGACCTCGATGACCAGGCCTTTGAGGAGGGCATCCCCAACTTGGCGAGACTTCGCCTGGCTGTCAACTACAACCAGAAGCAGGTGGGCTTTTTATTTATATCTCGCCCTTCCCCGTTCAGAAAACCAGGCTCAGGGCAGCTAACAACAGATTTAAAACACTTCATTGATGCAACAAAAGACCAGCATAAAATACAGTATAAAACGTGAATAATAAATTCAGAATTTAGGGGGGAAATCCATCTAATAAACATTAGATGATCACCAGGGCTAGATGATCACATTAGATGATCACCATTGGTCCTACTTGGGCCAGCGAGGAGACCAGGGGAGAATTAGCTGTGGGGTCTCAGAGCGGGGAATCTTCATAAAAAGGGGAGGGAAGGAAGGGGAATAAAAGATCAGGCTAAATTCAGATTGAAAGCCAGGCAGAATAGCTCTGTCTTACAGGCCCTGCAGAAGGAAGTTAAATCCTGCAGGGCCCTAGTCTCCTGGGACAGAGCATTCCACCAGGTCGGAGCCATCACTGAGAAGGCCCTGGCCCTGGCCCTGGTGGAGGATAATCTGACTTCCTTAGGGCCCGAGACCTCTAAACTATGATTATTCATGGACCTTAAGGTCCTCTGCGGGGCAGACCAGGAGAGGCGGTCCCATAAATACTAGGGCCCTAAGCCACAAAGTGCCGGATTTAAGGCAGTGTGTGTGGGCTGTTCTCCTGCACAGGGTGCCAAACCTTTGCTTTGATCCAGGAGAGACCTTTCCACCTTATTTCCCCCCCAGTTTGTCGCCCACCCCATCTGCCAGCAAGTGCTGTCGTCCATCTGGTGTGGGAGCCTGCAGAGCTGGCGGGGCAGCACCAATCTCTGGAAGGTCTTCATCTCCAGCTCCATCTTCATGGGGATGCCGTTCCTGTGCCTCCTCTACTACGTGGCCCCCAGATCCAAGGTGGGTGGTTTGTGTCCAGGCATAACGCACCGCCCTCTTCCCAGCCAACGTGGTCTTGGCCTCTTCAGCCCGTAGGCAGCTTGGGGGTCCTTCTTGTTGATCTCCGGGTACCTACTGAATACTTCTTCCAGCATGCTTTTTTTTTTTTTTTGCAGTCTGTATTGTTTAACTCCTGGAAGACTATTGTAGTTAATTGCTATTTATGCGGATTTCTTTTTAAAAAAACATATTTGTATTAGTTTTTTAACATATAATTTTCAAGAGTCATTAAACATACTTTTATATCTTATCCATTTTTTTTTTACTTCCATCAACCAAATCTGAAAATTTTCCAATCTTATCTCTTAATATACACTTCTTATTTTCACTATTATATTTAAATCTCATAACTAATGTCTCTCTTCTTTCTCTTCTTTTCAATATTTCATATATTTCTCCTTACAAAACTTCTTGTAGTCCTACTAGCATAATTTGTTGATTACAGTTGCTCTTCAAATAGTTCATATATTTCTTCCAATCTTCTGGAAATCTCTGGTCCCGCAGGTTTCGAATCCTTCCTGGCATTTTATCTAATTCTGCATAGTCCATTAATTTCGTCTGCCATTCCTCTTTCGTCGGTATTTCTTCTTGCTTCCATTTCTGGGCTAAAAATACTCTTGCCACTGTTGTTGCATATAAGAACAATTTTACATCCTGTCTATTAATATCCTCACCTATAGTGCCAAGTAAAAAATGCTTCTGGTTTTTTTTAGAAATGCAGATTTCTTAATATTTTTGATGGAACGGAAATGGCCTTTGTGACATTATCCATGCCAGACTTGCACATCACCATAGCTGGTTGGGGCTGGTGGGTGTTATAGTCCGAAACACCCTGGAAGGCAGCGGGTTAAGGCAGGCTGATGTGCATCTATGGGGCGCATGCCCTCTCCTAACATGCTGTGTGCCACTTCTCTCATTAGCCTGCCAAAATGCTGAAGATCCCCGTGATCAAGTTCCTTCTGCATTCGGCCTCGTATGTCTGGTTCCTGGTCTTCCTGTTG
The DNA here is from genome assembly GCF_964270895.1 of Podarcis filfolensis. Taxonomy (NCBI): domain Eukaryota; kingdom Metazoa; phylum Chordata; class Lepidosauria; order Squamata; family Lacertidae; genus Podarcis; species Podarcis filfolensis. The sequence continues at coordinate 99,166,377 of NC_139607.1, read as the reverse complement.
GCAGAGTCGCTGGTGCTGGAGTACAACAACGAGACCTTTTCGGGGCGGAACCAAGACTTCTGGGAGACTTCGCTGCACATGATATGGGTGGCAGGTCTGTGTGGCCCAGGTCAGACTGGCGGTGGCACTCCTCCTCGTGGCCCAAGATGTCCCCTGAACCCATGGCCTCTTCCCCCAAGGATGGGGATCCAGAGCCCTGGGCCATGGCAAGGACCAGCCAAGGTTGCCCCTGCTCCAGCTGTGGCCAGTGGTGGGTTTTGATCCCCTGTGCTTTCCTCCCCCAGGTTTCTTCTGGTTTGAGTGCAAAGAGGTTTGGATCGAGGGCTTCCGCAGCTACCTCTTGGACTGGTGGAACTTCCTGGACATCGTCATGCTCAGCATGTACTTGGCCTCCTTTGTCCTCAGGCTCCTGATATTCTTCCAGGGCCGTGTTTTCTGTCTGGATAACAAGGAGTCTGCAGAATGCCGTTACTACACAAAAGCGGGTGAGCACCTCCCACAAGCTGGGATCTCGTTCCTTCTTCTGTGTTGCGATTCCGTGAGCTCTGGCTTCCGTCACGGGGTCCCATTGCATCAGAAGCGGTTTAGTCATCTTCTCTAATCTTCCCTACTCTAGAGAAGATTGGGAAACGTTTATTGAATATATGGGAAATAATGGTGTACAGCTGAAAACACTGGAAGCATTAAGATAAATTCAGCAGTGTAAATCAGTTTTGATGGATGCAATAATGGAATACTGAATAGTATAGTTTTTGTAAAATATGCAGGGATTTATGATATGTAAAATGAACCATGGAAAGAGAAGAAGTCAAGCCTTTGATATCTTAAGGATGTAAAAATGAGTTCTTTAAATTGTAAAGCAGAAAGTTTAATAAAAATTATATACACAAAGAAGAAGAAGAAGAAGAAGTGGTTTAGTCCTGCTGGCCACATGACCCGGAAAGCTGTCTGTGGACAAACGCCGGCTCCCTTGGCCTGAAAGCGAGATGAGCGCCACAACCCCATAGTCGCCTTTGACTGGACTTAGCCGTCCAGGCGTCCTTTACCTTTTGACCTTTTACTGGCTCCATTGGTGCACCTGTTTGAAAGTTCAGCATAGAGGAAGTAAAATTCACATTTCCCTTTGACATTAGATTGCATGAGATCATGTGAGTTTCAATTAACCACAATGGCTATGTTTCACTTCCACTGTGTGAAGTCCCAGGGCTTGGAGACTCAGTTGGTTCCTGCTATTGAGTTTCCCTTTGGGGAATCTGATTGGCCACTGTCAGAACAGGATGCTGGACTAGATGGGCCTTTGGCCTGATCTTACGACCAGTTTCTTCTAAGATTCCTAAAATTCTTCATTCTCTTTACATCTTAAATTCAGTTCTTGCTTGTCACAAATGTGAGAGACATGAAATTCCAGCCATTTAAAAAATTCTTCATTAATTTAGAGAAATCCTGGCTCCAAACCGAGCCCCTTGTAATATTTGCCTCCAAGACAATGTGCACACCTGCACATTGTTGAAATAATATTGCCGTGCAAATGGGAAAGATTTGTTTGTTTTTCCTTTGGGAGAGCATGATACAAACTGGGAATTGCTGTCACATGATTAAACACGATCCAGGTCCCCACTGACCTTCGCCCAGCCTTGCCCCCCCTGCTGCCCTCCAGACATTTTGGACTGCATCTCCCATCAGCCCAAGAAAAATATGGCCACTCAGGCAGGGGCTGACGGGAGTCGGGGAAGGCAGCCTTTAGAACAGGGGTCCCCAAACTAAGGCCCGCGGGTTGGATAAGGCCCGAGGGACTCGTTTATCTGGCCTGTGGTGACCCCTGCTACCTGCTGCCGCCGCCCGCTCTTACCGGCTCTGCGCTGTGCGGCTGCCCACTTCCAGGTCGGAGGAGCAGCGGAAATAGCTTGTGCGCATGTGCAAGTGTTATTTGCGCATGCGCAAAGCGTTATTTCCGGTGCACATCTGGGTCGGAGGAGGCCCGTGCACATGCGCACAAGCTATTTCCGGTGCTCCTCCGACCCGGAAGTGCACCGGAAACAGCATGTGCGCACGCGTATGGGCACGCGCTCCCCTGCCCTCTCGCCCGCCACGTGATCGGCACCGGAGACACCTGCCCAAGGCGTGGTAAGTTTGCTGACCCCTGCTTTAGAAAGTAAAGGAAAAGGCTTCAGACACCTGACACAGAAGTCACCTGGCACTCATCCCTCCTCCCTTTTGTGACCCAGACCGTCAGGAGTGGCACACTGAAGACCCCCAGTTCATGGCCGAGGTGCTGTTTGCCGTGACCAGCATGCTGAGCTTCACCCGTATGGCTTACATCTTGCCCGCCCACGAAACCTTGGGGACTCTGCAGATCTCCATTGGCAAGATGATCGACGACATGATCAGGTGTGTGTGTGGGATGCTGCCCTAGCCTCTTGACTTGGTTTTGCTGGTTTTAATGTTGTATTTTTAGAGAAATCTAATTGAGAACAATAATAGCTGTTATAGGAAAAAACCCTTCTTCTTTTCCCTTATGGGGTATCCAAGAGCCTGCATAGAGTCCTTAAGTAGGTTCCCTGTCGATAGGAAAAAATAACAGAGGCCAACCAGAGAATATTGTGAAGCAAAGTGACTAGTGAGCCTGATCTTTATTAAACTCTTGCAACAGGGTCCCCACTCACCACACACAGGAGGGAGGAGGAACCCAGAACAATGGTGCGCAAACCCTTATATAGACTTTTGAAACTGCCCACCCTGTTGCTCAAGATCACCCCCAAAAATATCATGCATACATCACAGGAGGAGGAGGGTCTACAGCAGAAATACATCACAGAAGGAGGCGGTCTACAGCAGAAATCCTGTCTGCCAGGATACCTGATAATGGTCACTGATTGCTTTACCTGGGCAGCCTTGCCATTCTTTTGTGATGGTAAATACTTCAGTTCCTGAGTCCCAGGTCATAGGCTCGCCCTATTCATGCACAAATACACGACCTTAAGACAGGATTTGTAAGCAAAAAGACAAAGGGAAGGCTTTCCCCATTTCCTCCCTCCTTTGGGAGAGTCAAAATGGTTTCAGGATTGCTCTCTGGTACTATATCAGACACATGGTTTATATACTTATGTATGGGTTTGCCTTGTACATTCATGAACGTTTATTTTATATTTGGTACCTTCGCATTTGGCACCTTCGAATGAGAGCCAGTGTGGTGTGGTGATTAAGAGCGGTAGACTCGTAATCTGGGGAACCGGGTTCGCTTCCCCGCTCCTCCACATGCAGCTGCTGGATGACCTTGGGCCAGTCACACTTCTCTGAAGTCTCTCAGCCCCACTCACCTCACAGAGTGTTTGTTGTGGGGGAGGGAGGGAAAGGAGAATGTTAGCTGCTTTGAGACTCCTTCGGGTAGTGATAAAGCGGGATATCAAATCCCCCCCCCAAAAAGGAATTCTTATAACAACAGAGGACCTGCTTTTCTTTAGCTTTTTGGCTTCCTTGTGCTTCTTCTCCTCTCCAGGTTCATGTTCATCATGGTGATCATCTTGACGGCCTTCCTGTGTGGGATGAACAACGTCTACGTCCACTACCAAGACTCGGAGAAGCTGGGGAGGTACGGCAGCTGTCTTGGAGGCATCAAGGGTGGCCAAAAAGGATGAGATTGGACAGCTAGGAGATTGTCCAGGGTGCTGGCTCAAAGTCCAGTGTTTTGACCTCCTTGCCAAGCAGGTTCTGAACCTGGTCAGTACTCAAAAGGGGAGACCACCCAGGAACCCCATCTATGTATGGCCCCCACAAACAAAGATAGGATCAAAACCCATTGCTCCAGCCACATTTCCCTCCAGCTCTGCCCACCACAGGAATGCAGCCCCTGAGAAGGATCCCCAAGGGGGAAAGAAGCTCTTGAGCTGAAGATGGTTACCTAGACCTGATCTTGGCACTCAGACTCTTTGCAACTATAGCAGGAAGCAGTCGTCAGGTAGCAGCTCTTTGGCTGCCTCAGGAGCGGTCTAAGATACCCATTTATTGTTATTTACATAATTTATATTCCACAAAAGTAAGAAATCTGCTCACACAAAATCAGCATAGTATAAAAAACAAGGCTGAATGCAATTCAGCTGTTTGGGTCTCAGGAGAAAACCCAAAATCCAGTGTCACCACCTGCTCAAATGGCAAAACCGGTGAGTTGCCTGTGGGCGCCCCCAGACTGTCAGTATTTCACGAGAGGGATTCAAACGTGTGCTGGAACTTCAGGTGCGCACAATTAGAATGAATTGAGGGGCTCTGTTGTCCACTTAAAAAAGAAAGAAAGTGGCTTTTTACAGATTGGAAAGTGGCAGGGAAATAATGGAATTATAGAATCTTAGAGCTGGAAGGGGCACAAGGGTCATCTAGTCCAACCCCTGTAGTACAGGTGTCTCAGCGAAAGCAGTAACTTTAATTGCAGTAGCAGGAAGACCAGATTTAGGTTTGATGAGGCCCTAAGCTACTGGAGGTAATGGGGCCCTTTCTATGTCCAGCTGTCCTTTGTCAGCAACAAATGGTTGCTGCTTTTTGTGTTGAATATATGCTATATGGTAGTTTATGAACCCAGTAGGTATCTAAAGCCACTTGCACATAACAAAGTATGTATTTTATCAAAGTAATTGTTGAACTGAAAACCAATTAAGAAGAAGTATATTAATAGTGAAATAATTATTAAGCTCTAACTTAAAATGATTTTTTATTCATAACAAACTTAATAATGCGAACACATTCGCATTTGGCAACAACAAAAGTTCCTTTAGAAACACAATTTACCAAGACTCATAATCTAGTCTCTAGAAACTTGCTATAACATGAAATAATAATAGGTGTAAAGATATGATGCAAAGTACTAATAATGATAAATAGCAGAATGTAGGCACCCTATATATAGAAAGGAGCAAAGCAGGGATATTTTAGGGAGCAGGCTAGCAGGCGGGGCCCATGACTTACATCACAGGAGCCTACACAACACAAAACAAAACAAAACACTGTTGCTGTATGTAGGTTTTATTTTATTTGTTTTTTATCTTCTATTTTGGAAATGTACATGCAGGGGTTCTTTTCCTTTAATTTTTTTGGGGGCCCCCAAGAGAGTGGGGCCCTAAGCTAGAGCTTGTTTAGCTTATACATAAATCTGGCAGTGAGGAAGACGTGTAAATACCCCACATGTATCAGAATGCTCTTTGTCCTATAACTGCCCCACAAGCAAATCAAAATGAAAGGTCAATGAAGACTGGATATAGTAATCTAACCTCTACATAAGCTTTGTGCAAGCAGATCAGGATGAATGTTGAAATAAACATTGAACGAGCATGTCCCCTGGAGGAAGCCTGGTGGGAGAGGGGTACCCTGACCCGAAACCCCCAGCTGTTTCAGCTTGCTATCCCTTCTCCCCTGCAGCTTCAACGAGACATTTCAGTTCCTCTTCTGGACCATGCTTGGGATGGAGAAACACGATGTGGTGGACATGCCCAATTTCTTCGTAGCTCAGCTGGTGGGGAGGGTGCTGTATGGGGTCTTCACCATCGTCATGGTGGTCGTCCTCCTCAACATGCTCATTGCCATGATTACAAGGTCCTTCCAGAAAATCGAGGTGAGTGCTGAACCAGGAGGCGAGTAAGAGGGACCCGCCTTATCCTTTGCATGGCATCTTACGTCTACTGGAATTGGACCGGGGTTTGGGAAGTGTGGAACAGAGAGATGGATCTCCAGATCCAGATCCACACTCTACATCAGCGGTTCTCCACCTGTGGGTCCCCAGATGTTGGACTACAACTCCCATCAACCCTGAGCTCTGGCCTTGCTAGCTAGGGGTGATGGGAGTTGTAGTTCAACAACATCTGGGGACCCACAGGTTGAGAAAGGCTGCTCTACATTCTCCAGGGACTTGCAGCTAGAGATGGGAGGAGGCAGCAACTTCCGTCTTGTGCTGGGTTCATCACAACTCAGGGCTGTTTCCATTCCACTACAAATCAGCTTCCTCTTGCTGTCTGCTGTGGCCTGTACTTAGGTAATTAATTCCAAGTGGAAAGGAAACATCAAAAACAATACAGTAGATCAGGCATAGGCAAACTTGGCCCTCCAGATGTTTTGGGGACTACAGCTCCCATCATCCCTGACCACTGGTCCCGTTAGCTAGGGATGATGGGAGTTGTAGTCCCAAAACATCTGGAGGGCTGAGTTTGCCTATGCCTGCTGTAGATAGACTGGAAGAAAAAAAGAGCAAATGTCCACTTGTGTTTCCTTGTGTGGTGGTTTCCATTCCATTGTGTGGGGTTTCCACTCCCATTTGCATTTTCAATGGGCTCCTCTGACACATCCCTACTTGTAGCCAACAGAGGCACCTCAGTGCACCATATCCACCATATTTCTGGGTGGTGCACAATGGCTCTCTATTGCTATTCGGTCAGATTCCCCGGGGCCTCCCCCTTGCACTGCTGATTCTGGATTTCAAAGACGGTAGCTCAGTGGTAGAGCAATTGCTCTGCATGCAGAAAGTGACAGGCTCAATCTCCAACTAGGGCCAGGCAAGACACCCACCCACCCACAAACCCTGTCTGAAACTCTGGAGGGCTGCTGCCAGTCATTAAGCTAGCTCAGGGTTTCACAAACTTGGTCTCCAGCTGTTTTTGGACTACTGTTCACATCTGGTCCTGCTAGCTAGGGATGATGTGAGCTGTAGTCCAAAAAACAGCTGGAGACCCAGGTTTGGGAAACCCTGAGTTGATGGACTCAAAGGACTGGCTCTGAATGAAGTAGGTCCCTGCGTTCCTGTGGCTTAAGGGAAGACCCACAGCTCAGAGGTAGCACACCTGCTTGCGTGCAAAAGGCTCAGTCTCCAAGGGCAGCTCCAGGCAGGGCTAGTAATGCCGCCACCCCCCCAATCTGGAACCCCAGAGAGCCATTGCCTGGCACTGTTAAGAATCCTGAGACAGATGGACCAATTGTCTGACCACTTGCCTGTGTTCTTATGTAAGCCTGAAGGCAAGGACTGGGGGTTTGTTTTCTTTTCTTAATGATCTTTTTAGACCGAAGAGCACGGCAAAGATGCTCTAGATGATAGATAGATAGATAGATGATAGATAGATAGATAAATATAATAATAATAATAATAATAATAATAATAATAATAATTATTATTATTATTATTATTATTATTATTATTATTATTATTATTATTTATACCCTGCCTTCCCCAGCCAAGACCGGGCTCAGGGGCAGCTAACACCAGGTATAAAAACAATTGATTAAAATGCAACTTAAAAACAAAATTAAATACAACATTAAAATGCAGTCTCATTTCAGTAGAATCTCAAATCAAAAACTTTTTTGGGGATGAAAACGTCAAGTCTTCACCAAGGCTAACTATCCAGACTGGTCCTACGTGGGCCAGAAAAAAGCCAGGGAAGTCCCCAAATAGGAGTTCCATCATAGAAGGAGAAAGGAAAGAGGGGGAGGGGATCAAGTTGATTCCAAGCCAAAGGCCAGGTGGAACAACTCTGTCTTACAGGCCCTGTGGAAAGAAATCAGATCCTGCAGGGCCCTGGTCTCTTGAGACAGAGCGTTCCACCAAGTTGGGGCCAGTGCTGAAAAGGCCCTGGCTCTGGTTGAGGCTAATCTGACTTCCTTAGGGCCTGGGACCTCTAGGGTGTTGCTATATATGGACCTTAAGGTCCTCCGTGGGGCATACCACCCCTCGTATTTACCGGAGTCTTCCTTGCCGCCTCTTCTCTCCTGTGCTCTTCAGAACGATGCCGACGTGGAGTGGAAGTTTGCCCGCTCCAAGCTCTACTTGTCTTTCTTCAGAGAAGGCTTGACGCTGCCAGTGCCCTTCAACATCATCCCGTCACCAAAGTCCATCTTCTACGCCGTCAGGTAATTTGTCAGGCTGCTCCTGAGACCCTTGAGGTGGGGAGACTCTGGTAGTTCTGGGTTAAACTTAGCCCTCGGCAGCAGAGGACTAGCTTACTTTATGAAATGGCATGTTCTATATATGCCCCCTCTCTGCAGAACTGTCGTTGCTTTTACAAGCATAATGCTCCTTCTGCATTTGCCAGGAACCAGTCCTTGAATTTGACAGCCCATAATAGGAGGCCACCATCATTGTATTATTTTTGGAACCCACCCAAACTTTTTTTTTTGGATTAAAAAAGGTAAAGGGACCCCTGACAGTTAAGTCCAGTCACAAACGACTCTGGGGTTGCGGTGCTCATCTCGCTTTATTGGCCGAGGGAGCCGGCGTACAGCTTCCGGGTCATGTGGCCAGCATGACTAAACCGCTTCTGGTGAACCAGAGCAGCGCACAGAAACGCTGTTTACCTTCCCGCTGGAGCGGTACCTATTTATCTACTTGCACTTTGACGTGCTTTTGAACTGCTAGGTGGGCAGGAGCAGGGACCGAGCAACGGGAGCTCACCCTGTCGTGGGGATTCGAACTGCCGACCTTCTGATCAGCAAGCCCAAGAGGCTCGGTGGTTTAGTTATGTTATTTTAAAATGAACTTTAGTTTGTATAATTGTTTTAAGATTGCTGACTTTATTTCTGTTTACACGTCAAATTTGTTTCTAATCCATGCTTTCGTCGAAATATTATTAAGCAATACTTGAGGGCTTATCCACACATCCTCTTGTTCCTGCTGCTTTCCCCTGGGGGGAAATCAGAGCAAGCAGCAATTTAGTCCCCAGATTGCCATTGGTTCCAATCTATCGCTAAGCATGTGCATGTTTTCCCTTGGAAAGGAGAGGAGGAAGGGGGAAAGTGCTCAGACCTCTGCCTAGAAGGTGCAGATGAAGTAGAAAACTACTCAGACTTGCATACCCCCCAACATTTCTCCAATGAAAATAGGGACATCCTATTTAACAACAACAACAACATTTATACCTTGCCCATCTGACTGGGTTGCCCCAGCTGCTCTGTGGGGCTTCTAACTTATATAAGAACATCATTAAACATTAAACATAAAAAAACCTTCCCTATGCAGGGTTGCCTTCAGTTACTGATCTCCTTGGCTCAGGGCAGTCACGCAACTCCATACACTCCAACATTTCTCCAATGAAAATCGGGACATCCTAAGGAAAAGTGGGACATTCCAAAATCAGGTCAGAAACCAGGACGGCTTCTGTAAATCCACGATTGTCCCTAGAAAATAGGTTCACTTGCTTTCTAGGCAATACAGAAGCAGACGTTTGTCCTTTGCAAAACACTGAAGAGGTTTTTTGTCAAGTAATCAGCATGTAAATTTTGTTAATTTGGTAATAATAATAATAAACATTACAGTCAGCCTGGTTCACGGGCCTCTCAGCTCACCTCTTTCTTCCCCCATCTTCTCCCAGGGGCCTCTTCCGCTCCTTGTGCTGTTACAAACCAAAGCGCCAGCAGAAATACCCCCCCATCTCAACCATTGTAAGTTCCCTTTGGGGCTGTTTCAAGGGGGTGTTGCTTGCACCGAGGACTCTGCTTGCAGTGGGCTGTCGCGCTCTCTTCCTCAGCCTTTGGATTTGTGCTGGGAGTGGCGAGGGAGAAGACCATCTAGCTAGCACATTAGAAGTGCTTTTGGCAGGGCAGCCACTGCTGCCTGTGAGGAGGGACAGAGGGAGGGGGAGGCAGTGGCGAGGCTGGTGCTGGGAACCTGCGGCTTCAGTTCCAGTGCCCCTTGTGCTCCATTCGGTGACATTTATGAAAGACTGTTGCATCAATTTAAAAATAGTTTATAGGCCAAGTTGCTTCCGTGCTGTACAAAAAAGCCTGTGCGCTCCTGGTGCCATAATGTCCTGTCGTCTTCTGCTTTTCAAATAATCGCACAAAACAAATGAAATACCGTGAAAATCCCTGAAACAAGAAGTAATCAACTAGAAATATTATCTTATGGAAATAAACTAAATCATAAAAATCATAACGTTTAAGGAAACAATTAGAAAAACCTAAAACTGAACAAAGCCTTGACAGGATGCCGGCTACAAACATCGTTTCCCTGAACGATTCAGTTTCCTCAGGAGGAAATAGAAAAATCATAAACCTTAAATGACCAAAATTCAAAAAAGGGGGTAGAACTCCCCAAAATTCTGAAGTATTATAATCTTAGCTCGACCTAGGTGAAGCAAAGCGCGGTAATAAAGGATCTGTTTGCATCTGTTTGCTTTTCAACTAATTATTTCGGAGGCCATGCCTCTCTGGGCACGCTGAAGCATGCGCAGAGTGCTTTGTAGCCACAACCACCTGCCTGCTAGCCTCCAGATGCAGGCCTCCCCCCAGGGCCCTTCCGGGAGGTGTTACCCCCTCCTACTATGTCTTGTTTGGGAACCCTGTCACCCCCTGACTCTGCCCTTCTGCCCCCCCAGTCTAACCCCTCCACGGATGAGGGCGGCCAGCGTATGGAGGGCCGTGCTGCCTACCGGCACCAAGTGCTTAAGGCGCTAGTGCAGCGCTACATCGACACGGCCCGGCGTGAGTTTGAGGAGAGCCGCAGGAAAGGTAAGCAGTGTTGCCTCGGAAGGGGGATCCTGATGGGGTGCCATGTCCAGAAGGGCTTGCCCACCACCCTCCCTGCCACACTTCTGCAACCGGGTGTTGGGTTTCTGTTTGTGCCACTGTGCAGTGCTTTGGAGTCACAAGACTCTGTTTACATTCCAGAGATTCCAGACTGTTGGAAGTGTCACGGGAAACGGATGTTGATATTACTGGTTTCCTGTTTCTTTGTACCAGTTGCCTCTCTGCTTTCACAGAGAGAGGATGTATATTCTTTTCTGTCTGCGTAGATAGAAATAAAATTCAGGTTATTCAGGTTTAGAACTTTTTTTCAGGATGAGAACAGAAATTGGGCTCTGGTGGCGCAGCGGCAGCAGAAGGCCCCATTAGCTAAAGTGGTGCTTCAGGTTAAGAACAGTTTCAGGTTAAGTACGGACCTCCAGAACGAATTAAGTACTTAACCTGAGGTACCACTGTACTTCGTATTATATAAAGCAGCCAGCTAGGCTGCAGTCAGTCTGATTCCAGGTGCAGTGCTAACTGCTGCAATAGAGAGCTGTGAATCCAACAGAGCTGTGCCCTTCATCCATCTTTCCCACTATTCAACACCTGTCTTCTGCAGAAGCTGCATTCTTGGGCAACAGTTTCTCATGCATTCATCCTGAGAAAGCTGAATGTTTATGATTTTTCCCTCAGACCTTGTGCGGGGCCAGACTATATTTTGAACAAAATATATAAATGAATTCTTATGCCCCACAAATAACCCAGAGATTTTAAATAAAAGGACACATTCTACTCACGTAAAACCACGCTGATTCCTGAACCGTCCTTGGGGTGGATTGAGAAGGCGATTGGGCTGGATCCGGCCCCTGGGCCTTAGTTTGCCTACCCATGCTTTACAGTGTTTCTGTAGATACAGCCTAAACGGTTCCCAGTCTTTAAAAAAAATTCTCTCTATTGTAAATGTCCGCAGATCTGGGGAACCGCTTGACAGAGCTGAACAAGTCCGTGGTGCGCCTCCACTCGGAGATGAAACATCTGCGCCACACCGTGGCCGCCAACGGCACAGCGGCCAACCCCTTGGACGGGGCCAGCGTCCTCCACAAGTACATCATGAAGGTGCGCAGCAGCTTCCAGGGCTACGACAACGATACAGGCAGCTCTGGGCAGGGGTCCCCTGTGGAAGCTGTTGTGCACCAGGATGGGGCCGTTGCCGAAGAGGACGCGCCGTTGCCTCAGGAACCCTCTGAGGGACAACAGGCGGAAGCTGAGGAAGGGCCGCCCCAGGTGGAAGCGGAGGAGAGACAGCCTGGGGTGGAGGCTGAGGAGAGGCCGCTGGAGGTGGAAGCTGAGGAGAGGCCACTCCAGGTGGAGCTGAGGGTGCCAGAGGTGGTGATAGATCTGGCACCAGAAGAGAACCCTGTAGGAGAGCCAGAGACCTGAGCTGCCTTCCCTCCAAAGAGGAGCGATCTGTTTCATTCTCAGCCGGGATCCGCTGTAGAGTTCAGGGTGGCATTTCCTTAGCAGCCTAGAGGGAAGTCATGCTTGTAGAATCTGCCCCGTTATCTGAGATGTACAAGGTGCACACACAGGACAACACAGTGTCCTTTCTTAAGCCAACATCCTTTGGCAATGAGAGATAATGTGTAATTCATCCAGCTGGCACAAGGGCTTTTTACTGAGAGGAATGGGAAGGCAGTGAAGAGTTACTTAATGCAGGCAAATGATTCTTAGAGTTGGGCTCCTGCTATTGGCAGTTGACCAAGCCTTCAACCCACGTTGATTTCTGTTGTGCTTTGGGGGTGGAGCTTGGGTGGCAGAACAGGTGGCACTGCAAGAAACAGTCTGATTTTGCCATGCCACAAGCCAGCAGCCGGAGAATCACTGGGACCAGAAGTTCCCCAAACAGTCACCAATTATTTTTTTTTTGGGGGGGGGAGAGCAGCCACCCCCCAAAATTGCTCTACAATAGCTTCAACTTTGTGCACAGATTATACAGTGTGTGTGCCTCCAGCTTTCTTACATTAAATTTGTTAATCAAGTAAATGGATGTTATTAACTAAACTTAATAAATCTTTTATGGGTAGTGAGTACTCCTGTGGTCCGGTGATTCTTAGCCAATATGTTGGGAAAGTTGGGCCATGCTACACGGCACAGATGTTTTTATAGGACTGGGTCAAAATGGGGGGGCTCCGTTTCCTGAATTCTGATCCCACCCCTCCAGCAAGATTTCCCGGGTCACATAAACATGGGCAGGATCACTGTTCCTTTAGAGGAGGGACAAATGCCTCTCCTGATTAATCACCAGGCAGATGTAGCAAAAGCAATAGTAAAACAAGCCCCGCAAGAGGGATAATAACTTTGGACTCATCCCCTGTTATGTACTGAGCTTGGATCCTAGGAAAATAGGCAGGTAGGATCCCAGAATGCAACAACCTGATTGGCCTGCAGGAGCAGCCCAATCAGGCTCCAGGAGGGAAGCAGAGCTAGCCAATCACATGGGACCCATTGCGTAAATAATGTATATAAAGCCAGAGGTTTTGGGGGAAAATTCATTCACTGTTTACAAGCTGCAGCAAAGAGCATGAAATCACTACACGACTCGGGAGTATATTTCATCTCCACTTTCTCTTTGGTTTGATCCTGTCATGTCTCAGTTGATTTCCCAGGCTCTGAGAGCTTTTCTCATTTCCTTGCGAATATTCGACCTTGCCTGCTGAATCGGATCTTATCAGATGCGCAAAAGATGCAAAGAGAGATTTTGCTTAACTGAGCTTCAGTTCAGTGGGTAAGATCGGATTTTTGCAAGGCAACATCAAGAAAAGCCTTTGGACCTGGGGGAATTAATTGGGGAGCAAGACCATTAAAATAGGGGTGATGAGAAAGTGTGGGTGAGCCCTTTGGGTGGCGAGCCAACTATTCCCAGAATTTGTTGAAGCCAAGTTCCAGCGTGTCAAATTCCTGCCCAGTGGCTTCACACTCAAGTCTCCTTCAAAATTCTTCCTGGGTCAGGGCAGCTTCATTGTCCTGGGACAGCCTCCCTTAAGCTGGCTGGGGCTGGTGGAAGTCGTAGTCCTAAATATCTGGAGGGTACCAGCTTGGCTAAGGTTGTGTATTACAGGGTGCAAGATTCCCCCAGGAGATGGTTCTTCGTTAAAACAATTTTTGTTAAAGATTTTCTTGGTTTACAAAAATACGTGCATTGTCTCTTTTCTTCAGGCTGTGTTTTCTACAGATCAGCTGCATTTGTTGTGGGACATTAGCGTTAAGTCTGGGGAAGCAAAGAAGGGGTGGCAAGAGGGGGTTGGCGTGGTGAAACCTATATTCTTTTAGCTGGTTAACGTGTGGGGTTTTGTGTCAGCATCACTTCCCAGGAGATTCTGAGGCTTACCTGGTGCCCTCTGTCTTGTGACAGTTCATCACATCACCTGCTTTTAATTTATTTATCTGGAAATTTGCAATCCGCTCTTTCATTAAAAAAAAAGAGGTGGCTAAGCAGACAAAATACAGCAAAACGTACCGGTAATTTAAAACACTGGTAAATTCTGATTGGTTTAAAGAAAAATTCATACGGTGAAGGCCTGTACAGTTTTCAGAAGGCGTCTGAAGAAAGACAAGGATGCTTCTTGCTGAAGGTCTATTGGCAGGGAGTTCCACAGGACACAGCCTGCCATGTTAAAGGTTTGGTCCCTAGTGGAGGCCAAGTGAACCTCGGGGGCTGCATGGGGAACCACCAGAAGCCCCCCGTCAGAGGATCTCAGTGATCAAGGATCTGCTGAGCTCTCTAGTTTGCCTGTCAGCCTATAGCTCTTGTGTAATTAGGGGGTTGGCAGCCCAGGACCTCCAGACACACTGCCCAGGTTTGTGCCCCAGAGGGGTCATTTGGGTGCTGTTAACGCAGCAAAAATGAGTTATAAGCTCAACCTGATTGGCCTCCAGTATGAGTGCTGCGGGTTGCCTTTGTTGGTGGGAGAGATCATCCTGTCTCACTGGTCAGTTACCCTTAAGTCAGGCAGCTCCCAGTCAACCCACAACAGTGACTGGAGGAGGAATGACCTCTGGGGGGAGTGCAGAGAGGAGAAACCCCCTGCCGCATCTGCAGCAGCACAATCGGACACCTCTATTTGCCCCAGCTGCAACAGAACATCTCTATCCCGTATCGGTTTCTGCAGCCACAGCAGGCGCTGCAACTCTCCAGCAATTTGACTTCACCTGCAAGGCACACTCCTCCATTGTCTCCTGAGACAGACGGATGCCAACCAGCTGGTTGATCCAGGACTTTCTCTCAACATGTTGACCCAGCAGGAGCCCCTGCCCATTTTTTTATGGAAATGCTGAAATGGCGTCTGCCGTTCGAACAGGACCTTTGGATCAATGTGAAAATCCACACAGGACGATAACAATGTTCATTTCAGCTCGCTTGTGGAGATTTACAGAGGTTAGAAAGAAAGGGGGGAAAATGTTAACAACAAGAGGGGGCCACTAGGTGGCGCATCGGAAGATGGCTAACAATAACATCTCTCCGACCCACATGAGGTAATTTAGAGGCTATGATGGGGGTAATTAGCCTCCTTAACCCCCCCAGGATGGTGGGGGGGACGGCCCTTGCCTGCTGTGCCCTATACCACCCCCGAATTTGTGGGGGTGGGGGCACTAGGCACAAAGCCCTCCTGTGGGATTTCGGCACTCCTGAACGCCGTCCCTGATTCGCGCTGCTAGTTGCAAGCATCTTCAAAAGAAACAATTTGGACGAGATAAATTGCACATGCTTCAAGGAAAAAGGGGAGTAAAGACTGCTGACAGAAGAGATCTCTGATAACAAGACAAGAATAAAATATGAGAAGATACGTCAAGATACGGTATGACTGAGGGGGGAGGGGGGGAAACCTGCCTTCCTTTTTCTTATGTGATTTAACAAGAATCCCCTCCCCTAATGAGTCAGAAACTAAGGACTTAAGCTGTGGATTTAAGGCTGTGTGGAGATAAACTTTTGAACCAAAGCAATGTTTCAAGACGAAGCTGGAAAACTAAGAGTTTTGGAATGACGCAGTTAAAAATGCCGTCGCCATTTTGGGAGGCATTGTTGGAGCTCTTGGGTCTGGGAGGAGAAAGAGAGAAATAGAGTTGTTTACATACGTCTCGGTGGGACTCAAGAGCGAAAAATGCCAAATATATGATGGAAAGAGCGATGTTATCTACGAAGGAGATATATGGAAACCATCTGGACTTAGTGGAGGAACGGGAAATCCACACAGGATTATTATTTTGCTTATCAGCTTAAGGAGACTAACAGAAGAGATCGTAAAGGAAAAATAGAAATTATATGAACAAGATATGATGTGGAAACACCAAGATAAGACTGAATAGAATTATGAATTTTGTTTGGACTGATTGGGACTGATTTGGACATTAACACAGTAATAAGAAGATGATCTGAATCCCCCTTTGGATCTTGAAGTATGGGTTCCCCCAACAAAATTTAAAAATTTGGCTTTGTAATTTGGAATCTATGTGATGTGATTTAATTTGATGTGATTGGCCAGTTAATAAAAATTATTTTTTTTAAAAAAGAAAATGTTAACAACAAGAAGATTGGAAGATAATTTGTAAAGAATGAACATCAAAGTAGCAGAAATATGAGAGGATTGGACCCTTTCTGAGCTCGAAGCATGGGTACCCCCAACAATTTTTTTAAAAAATTCGGTAAAATATTTGGAAATATTTGGAATTTAGTATGTATTGATATAATTTGGAATTCATGTGATTTGATTGATTTGTTAATAAAAATTATTTTAAAAAAAAGCAGGAGCCCCTGCCCTGTAGCGGAAGTGGGTGGCGCTGTGGTCTAAACCACTGAGCCTCTTGAGCTTGCTGATCGGAAGGTTGGTGGTTCGAATCCCCGTTGTTCTGTCCCTGCTCCTGCCAACCTAGCAGTTCGAAAGCACATCAAAGTGCAAGTAGATAAATAGGTACCACTCCGGCGGGAAGGTAAATGGCGTTTCCTTGCGCTCTGGTTTCCGTCACGGTGTCCTGTTGCACCAGTAGCGGTTTAGTCCTGCTGGCCACATGACCCAGAAAGTTGTCTGTGGACAAACGCCGGCTCCCTCGGCCTGAAAGTGCGATGAGTGCTGCAACCCCATAGTTGCCTTTGACTGGACTTACCATCCAGGGGTCCTTTACCTTTACCTTTTACCCTGCCCTGTATTTGAGAGGGATGCCTGACTATATTATTTACCCTTGGTATTCAACTCTGTTTTACTCAGGGTAGACCCACCAAAATTAATGAAGTTCAGGTCCATTCATTTGCTCTGAGTAAAACGCTGTTGATTCTGCCAGGGATCCTTGAGCTGAGATTCCTGCATTGCCAGGGGCTGGACTAGATGACTCTCAGTGTCCCCCTGCCCATGCCACAGTTCTATGAATACTACCCAATGCATTCAATGCGAGCAAAATTGTTGGAGGGCTCTTGAATATTAATAGCTCAAGGGTGAGCAGCACTGGCGGGGATTTCCAGTGGGTTCTATAAAAAGCCCCTTTGCCACCTGTCACGTCCAGAGAACGGCGTCCCACAGCTGAGAGGAGCCACCCGGGTGCGAGAAGCAGCTGCAGAGCGGGAACAGGGCCACAGATAAGTCTGACCATTTTATTTTCTGATGGTGAGAGAGAGAGAAGTCAAGGGATTGCTGCTTCTTTGAACCCAGTGTAAGGACAATTTCTTGCTCTTTGAAGCCGAGCTTCCGGCCTTGCAGCGGGTTGGGCTAGATGCCTTCGGGGTTCCTTCCAAGTCTACAATTCTATGATTCATCCCTGCCCTGAACGCCTTAAAACTGGGTGGATGACGCTGCAGGTTATTTCAGATGAGCTGTTTACTGAGCCTTCATCCTGATACTTCTGCCCAATGCTCACATGGAAGTTAGATTATATCCAGATTTATTGATTTCTTACAGAGCATTTGTTCTGATTTCTTGGCAAGGCAGTTATAACAACCATGAGCATTCACTCTGCATTCGTGTTGGGTTGCTTGCAGAATGTCTACCTGCCTTCCGGCGTGCCATTTGTTGATCTCAGTACATTTACCCCATTGCTTTCCAAATTGCAAAAAAGAAGAAGTGGATTTGTTGTTTTTCTGGTATGCACTTGAATCCCTCCTGCAGGATACTGAGCCCAGAGGCACCTCAGTCGGGAGCTGCAATTCTCTGCTTCTGAATTGTTTCCCTGCACACTTCTATTTGCATATGCTGTGGGTTAAACCACTGAGGCTAGGACTTGCCGATCAGAAGGTCGGCGGTTCAAATCCCCGTGACGGGGTGAGCTCCCATTGCTCGGTCCCTGCTCCTGCCAACCTAGCAGTTCGAAAGCACGTCAAAGTGCAAGTAGATAAATAGGTACCGCTCCGGCGGGAAGGTAAACGGCGTTTCCGTGCGCTGCTCTGGGTCGCCAGGAGCGGCTTAGTCATGCTGGCCACATGACCCGGAAGCTGTACGCCGACTCCCTCGGCCAATAAAGCGAGATGAGCGCCGCAACCCCAGAGTCGGTCACAACTGGACCTAATGGTCAGGGGTCCTTTTACCTTCATTACAGAATAGAAATTCTAACCAATGACCCTGCTCTTCGGGGGCATCGTGGGGGCAAAATCTCTGAAGCCTTTCCTACCTAACTGCTTATGCTGGGAGCAGATTGAGCAGCCTAGAATAATAATAATAATAATAATAATAATAATAATAATAATAATAATGATAATTTATTATTTATACCCCGCCCATCTGGCTGGGCCTCCCCAGCCACTCTGGGCGGCTTCCATAGAAACCAAAAATACAGTAAAATATCACACGTTAAAAACTTCCTTGAACAGGGCTGCCTTAAGATGTCTTCTGAATGTCAGGTAGTTGTTTATCGCTTTGACATCTGCTGGAAGGGCGTTCCGCAGGCCGGTCGCCACTACCGAGAAAGCCCTCTGCCTGGTTCCCTGTAGCTTTGCTTCTCGCAATGAGGGAACCGCCAGAAGGCCCTCAGCGCTGGACCTCAGCGTCCGGGCAGAATGATGGGGGTGGAGACGCTCCTTCAGGTATACTGGACCGAGGCCGTTTAGGGCTTTCAAGGTCAGCACCAACACTTTGAATTGTGCTCGGAAACGTACTGGGAGCCAATGTGGGTCTTTCAAGACCGGTGTTATATGGTCTCGGTGGCCGCCCCCAGTCACCAGTCTAGCTGCCGCATTCTGGATTAGTTGTAGTTTCCGAGTCACCTTCAAAGGTAGCCCCACGTAGAGCGCATTGCAGTAGTCCAAGCGGGAGATAACCAGAGCATGCACCACTCTGGCGAGACAGTCCGCAGGCAGATAGGGTCTCAGCCTACGTACCAGATGGAGCTGGTAGACAGCTGCCCTGGATACAGAATTGACCTGCGCCTCCATGGACAGCTGTGAGTCCAAAATGACTCCCAGGCTGCGCACCTGGTCCTTCAGGGGCACAGTTACCCCATTCAGGACCAGGGAATCCTCCACACCTGCCCGCCTCCTGTCCCCCGAAAACAGTACTTCTGTCTTGTCAGGATTCAACCTCAATCTGTTAGCCGCCATCCATCCTCCAACCACCTCCAGACACTTACACAGGACCTTCACCGCCCTCACTGGTTCTGATTTAAAAGAGAGGTAGAGCTGGGTATCATCCGCATACTGATGAACACCCAGCCCAAACCTCCTGATGATCTCTCCCAGCGGCTGCATGTAAATGTTGAAAAGCATGGGGGAGAGGACAGAACGCTGAGGCACCCCACAAGTGAGAGCCCAGGGGTCTGAACACTCATCCCCTCCCACCACTTTCTGAACACGGCCCAGGAGGAAGGAGCAGAACCACTGTATGACAGTGCCCCCAGCTCCCAGCCCCTCAAGACGGTCCAGAAGGATGTTATGGTCGACGGTATCAAACGCCGCTGAGAGATCCAGCAGAACTAGGAAACAGCTCTCACCTTTGTCCCTAGCCCGCCGAAGATCATCAACCAGTGCGACCAAGGCAGTTTCAGTCCCATGATGAGGCCTGAATCCCGACTGGAAGGGATCCAAATGGTCCGCTTCTTCCAGGCGTGCCTGGAGTTGTTCGGCAACCACTCGCTCAATCACCTTGCCCAAGAATGGAAGATTTGAAACTGGGCGATAGTTGGCCATCGTGGCCGCATCTAAAGATGGTTTTTTAAGAAGCGGTTTAATAACCGCCTCTTTCAGCGGGTCTGGGAAGGCTCCCTCACGGAGGGAAGCATTCACCACCCCACGAAGCCCATCGCCCAGTCCTTCCCGGCTAGCTTTTATAAGCCAGGATGGGCAAGGATCCAGGAGACAGGTGGTTGGTTTCACTCGTCCAAGCAGCCTGTCCACATCCTCGGAGGTAACAGATTGGAATTGATCCCACTCAACTTGACTAGACAGAACTCTAGCACTCTCCGGCCCCCGCCCTGCTCCCACGGTGGAGTCTACTTCTTCCCGAATCTGAGCGATTTTATCTGCAAAAAGACTTTGCAAAATCATTGCAGGAGAACATGTGGCCCGTACTGGGCCCCGATGTTGCAGGTGGTTCCGCTAAATTGTGAACCACCTGAAAAAGTCTCCTGCTGCTGTTTTCTGCAGATGCAATAGAGGCGGTGAAGAAATTCTTCTTCGCCGTCGCTATCGCCACTTGGTAGGCTCGACGTTGAGCTCTAACCTGTGTCCGGTCAGATTCGGAATGAGTTATCCACCACCAGCGCTCTAGCCGTCTCAACGATTGTTTCATTGCCCTCAGATCCGTGGAAAACCATGGGGCTGTCCGTGCTCCATGCAATCGGAGAGGGCGCTTTGGAGCCAAACAGTCAATCGCCCTGGTTAACTCCGCATTCCAGCGGGCCACCAGGGAATCAGCTGAAAGGCCATCAACATGGGATAAAGCATCCCCTACCACTCTCTGGAAACCATTTGGATCCATTAAGTGGCGGGGGCGGACCATCCGAATTGGTCCCACCTCCCTGCAGAGGGGATGGGTCGCAGAGAAGTCCAGTTGCACCAGGAAGTGATCTGACCATGGCACTTCTTTCGTTTCGCTTTTACTTAGTGTCAGATCACCAACATCCATAGAGGTAAACACCAGGTCCAAGGCATGTCCGCGGCTATGGGCTGGGCCAGACTTATTCAGGGACAGCCCCATGGAGGCCATGCTTTCCATGAAGTCCCGAGTGGCCCCTTGTAAGGTCGTGTCGGCATGGATGTTAAAATCCCCTAGGACAACCAAACTCGGTGTCTCCAGGAGAACATCTGCCACGACCTGAAGCAGCTCGGGCAGGGAATCCTTGGTGCAGCGGGGAGGTCGGTACACCAAAAGGAATCCTGTACTGCCCCTATTGCCCAACTTCCAGAACATGCACTCGGAAAACTGGGTCTTCCCAATAGGACACCTGGTGCAAACTAATGACTTCCTAAAAATCACTGCAACCCCTCTCCCTGACCACAAGGCCTGGGTTGCTGTGCATAAGAGAAACCTGGTGGACAAGCAGCGGCAAGAACAGGCCCATCTGCTTCATTCAACCAAGTCTCTGTTACATATGCCAGGTCAAATCCTCCATCCATGATCAAGTCATGGATGGCAGTGGTCTTATGAATCATTGACCTGGCATTGCACAGCAGCACCTTCAGGTCATGTGGGTATCCCTTGCTGATTCCAGTATCCATCCGGTCAGGACCAGACCCGGAGGCAGGAATAGTCCTCAGACAACGACTAAACCTGCCCCCTCTGTAATGACATGGTCTAGTCTTAGCGTAACTCCTCCTCCTACCCGTGATCACTGAGATCGGTTGTCCCAGTGCATCCCCCCTGTGGAACATGCCCCAGCCATTTTGTGGGCTGGGGCCCACTCCCCGGCAGCCCTGACCCCTCCCCCTAACAACAAAATAACACCTTAAACAAACAAACAAAACCAATAAAACAATACAAACAAAAAATGTAAAAATTACAAAAACATCAAAATAAAAAAATAATTCCCCAAGCCCAACCAAACATGCATCCCACCCCCACCCCCCACATACAAAAAATCCAAAAGGAAATTTTTAAAAACATTTAAAAAACACTCTGTGCCCCTCCGGCAGTAACAACTGTCCTAGTGAGGCCTGTCAGGCCCCGCCCTGGGCCAGGTGGTAGGTGGCAAGAGCAGGGCCCTCAGGCACTCACTCAGGGGAGTCCTCCTGGGCAGCAGCAGCAAGCAGCAAGCAGTCCTTGTGAGGCTTCAGGCCCCACAGAGCTGCAGAGTTGCAGAGTTGGAAGGGATATCAAGGGTCATCTAGTCCAGCCCCCTGCAAGGCAAGAATCGCAGCTCAAGGATGCCTGACAGGTGGCAATCCTTAAAAAACACTTTTTTGGAGTCTGCTCCCAAAATGAACAGCACTTGGGATTCAGCCACACTTCTGTACTTTCTTAGGCACGGATCTGAGAAGTTTCACTTTTGATCTGCCACTTTCACTGGGAAAATCTGCTGTTTACCACGGAATCGGAACAAATGTCAAACTGCAGAAAGCCCAGCTGACCTTTGTTATGATTCAGAAGGAAACAATAGGTTTTCCTGGGGAAAGCAGCAAGGCAAAAGGAGAACCTCTCAGACCCAGGCCTAGGAAGTATGCTTTGAGCAGAAATGTGGATGAGATCTCAGAAAGTTATTCCTAGTGCTCAGTCAGACTCTCCTTTCTTTGCTATTTGAATCCAGCGGCTCAGTTCCTACCCTCTGGAGCAGCAGAAACCACGTTTGCTCCACGAAACAATCTGCCTGTTGCTTTTCCTCTCCTCCCTTGGCAATTGTGCTATATAAAGGACTGAAAATATTGGCTGCAATACCTCGACAGCCAAAGTTAACGAAACATACTTTTAGGCTCGTAATTTGGGGTGTCCCCCCCCCGCCTTTGTGGTTTGGGAGGAAGGCAAAGTTTGTTTTTGTTTTGATGCAAATCAAAAGCTTGAACCTTACCTTGAATTCACCAGATCTGTGAACTCCCAGGTCTGTTTTCAAGTGTCAAGACACGGCTGTGAGATATCCAGGCTGGAGAGAAAAACTTGCTTCTTTTGTTTTGTTTTTGAAGGAGAGGGCGGTGAAGATGGCCCCTTTCTCTGTGATCCTGCTGCTTCATCTGGTGGGAATATTCCCAGGAGACCTTCAGGTATGAAGAGGGTGCAAGCAGTGGGAATTAAAAATCAAGACACACACACACTTCTGCCCATCAGCCTCCTCAAGCCATCTCCTCGCGTATTCCTTACTGTGGTTATTAGTTTTGCACCTATGGAAGCAATAGGATGAATAAAAACCGACTCTTCTTGGAAATAAAAAATGATCCAGACCAAAAATATGGCTTCAAAGCTTTACTCACATAACTTTCTTCAAAGCAGACTTAAAACAATAGTGATACATCCAAATAGTTGCATAAAATCATGTGCTTTTCAAGCCCGGGTTCAGCTCCTTAGAAATGTAAAATTACTCCAAACAGAACTGGAATCAAAACTCTTTCACTCCACACAGACGCCATTCCAGCCAGAGGCTGTTCCCTCCTAGAAAGAATCATCACTAGTACAACCTTTTGTTTTGGTGGTTTGAGAACAAAGACCACTCCCTCAAAATGGAGATTTGCAACTGAATATCTTACTCGTGTGGTCTAAAGTTAAACATCACGTGAGAGAGGAGCAGAGAGACATTCTCAGCTGATTTTCAACCTGTTAGGTACCAGAGATATCTTACTTAGCTTCAATGGAATTTTCCGTGTTCCCTTTAGCAATACACATACAGAGGTATTTTCCATTTTGATGTACAATTAAGCAATTAACATTCCTTTCTGCTCCAGGTCCTCTGTTTCCCCATCCAAAGGAGAGACCTCTTCCCCATCAAAGTGTCCCCACTCGACATGGCCTTGACCTCTTTCGATGACCAGTACAAGGGATGTGCGGAGCAGATGGAGGCTGAGCTGGCCGAGCTGAACCGCACGGAGTTCGCCCAAAACAGAGTCTATGCCGAGGCCTGGGAAGAGGCCTCCTCTCAGTGGGAGGGGAGGAAAACCCCTTTGCCCGCAGGGCTCAAGCCCGAGTACGTCATCGCCATCATGGCTTACACCATCCAAGGGCGCCTCCACAGGGATTTCAACGCAGCCGTGAGGGAAGCCGGGCGCACGAGAGACTCTTACCTCAACAACTTCAACTTCAAGACCCTTCACTTCCTCCTGACCAGGGCCCTCCACGCTTTGGGGACCACCTCTCACCCCAGGTGCCAAAAGGTGTACCGCGGGGTGCGAAACGTCCGCTTCACCTCTGAGCGCCTCAAGGCAGTCCGCTTTGGTCACTTCACGTCCTCGTCGCTGAAGAATGAGAGCGCCCTGCAGTTCGGCACGGACACCTTCTTCACCATCGATACCTGCTATGGGGTCAACATCAAGAACTTCTCCTTCTTCCCCGGCGAGGAAGAGGTCCTCATCCCCCCCTTCGAAAAGTTCAAGGTGGCCAACTTCACCAAAGCCAAGGAGACGACTTACATCCAGCTCCTCTCCCTCGAAGACTCCAGCGTCCACAACTGTGTCTTTGTGAAAGGTAACAGTCCTGTTGCTGGGGAGCAACAGAGTTAAAAAAATAATAACCCCCTATATAGCACCCATAGATGTGCAAGGTCGCCACATTCTCCTTTCTATGTAATCCAAACAGCGCAGGTGGCTCAAGACAGCCAGCCAAGCTGCATCTGGAACAAAAGAAAAAAGGAAATTTCCAGGTCATTCAGCAAGCCAATCAAAAGGGAGTGGGGATTTTGGATTGCAGATATCACAACCCTTGAGTGCCTGGATGTGTACAAACCTATTCAGATGATCCAGTCAAAATTTGGGGGAAGACCACAGCTGAACTCTACAACATGCCAACCCTGATGAAATCGCAGGGGGAGCATTTTGTCCTTAGCCAGCCAAAGCCTTGGTAACCCCTCCCTTAAAGGTAAAGGGTAAAGGGACCCCTGACCATTAGGTCCAGTCGTGACCAACTCTGGGGTTGCGGCGCTCATCTCGCTTTACTGGCCGAGCGAGCCAGCGTACAGCTTCCAGGTCATGTGGCCAGCATGACTAAGCTGCTTCTGGCGAACCAGAGCAGCGCACGGAAACGCCGTTTACCTTCCCGCTGGAGTGGTACCTATTTATGTACTTGCACTTTGACGTGCTTTTGAACTTCTAGGTTGGCAGGAGCAGGGACCGAGCAACGGGAGCTTATCCCATTGCGGGGATTCGAACTGCCGACCTTCTGATCGGCAAGTCCTAGGCTCTGTGGTTTAACCCACAGCGCCACTTGCGTCCCTCCCTTAGAGAGGCACTAAACATGTTATTATTTGCAATGTAGAGATCCCCCTGGCTCTGCGGGGTGGGGAAGAGGGACATATTCTGTGTCCCAGTCTAAATTTCTTGAGCTGCTCCGTAACGACACCCATGATGTTTTGTAATGTCAGTTTTTCCAAAAAGCAGGTAACTGTCCTTGCCTGAGGAACACTAGACCAGTCATTCCCAAATATTACCTAGCTGGGCTCTTAGAGGGAAGGAGGTGGCTGGGGTGTGTGCTGGAGGTGTAAATGAACCATCCGACTTTGACAAGCTGGCACCCCTGGATCAAGCTTGTGCATTTTGTTGACTTAATCAAACTAAACCATGCTAAATGGATTTTGCAAAACTGTGCAATTAATTGTTGCTGTTTTGCATTTTATTGTGTTGCTATCCTCCTTGGTGGGTTGTGCAAACCTCTGTTCTGAATAATGAAGGTGGACTCTCCTTCCTTGGAGGTTGTTAAGCAGAGGCCGGATGCCCCTCTGTCGGGGGATCTTTGGTCAAGATTGCTGCATTGCAGGGGGGCTGGACTAGATGACCCTGAGGAGTCCCTTTCAACTCTACAATGCTATGATTCTATGAATGACTTGCTTATAACTATCTTTGCTTTGCTCTTTGCAGAGAAAAAGTGCAAGCCCCCAAGGTGCCGGACCAGTTCAGGTGAGGGAGTAGCTGATAATTCTCTCCCCACACCCCACCCCAGACACTCATGCTATTAAAAGTATGCTAAAGTCCCCTCCTTTTTTTCTTATATTGACAGGTGCAAGTCAGAGCCATCTCTCTGCCAGTGTCCAAATGTCCTTCTTTCTCTGGGGTTCCCTCCTCCTTGCTGGCACCCTGGGACCCCCAGACCTCCTCTGATCTCCAGGATCAAACTTCTGCCTCTCTGCCGCCCTTCATATAGTCCGCTCCTGGGGAAGCAAAACAGGAGCAAATCGAGTGCGGCTGAGAGCAAACGTTAGTCTTTGCTTGAGTTAAGAGCCAAGCGGGTCGGCGGCTGCAAATAAGCCGCTTTCTAAACCCAGAGTGTGTTGCTGGCAAGAGCTCCATGGCATCTCACCCCATTATCCCTTTGCTGTTGCAGTAGCAATTTACGTAAATGGCGTTAACAGACCCTCCAAAAACCCCTATTTTCCAGGAACAGTCTTGGATTTACAGCAGACGTCCCGGTTTATGATTTGATCCCGGAATGTCCCACTTTCCCTTTGTTATTGTTGTTGTTTAGGCGTTTAGCCATGTCCGACTCTTCGTGACTAGAGCACGCCAGGCACTCCTGTCTTCCACTGCCTCCCGCAGTTTGGTCAAACTCATGCTGGTAGCTTCGAGAACACTGTCCCACCATCTCGTCCTCTGTCGTCCCCTTCTTCTTGTGCCCTCCATCTTTCCCAACATCAGGGTCTTTTCCAGGGAGTCTTCTCTTCTCAGGAGGTGGCCAAAGTCTTGGAGCCTCAGCTTCACGATCTGTCCTTCCGGTGAGCACTCAGGGCTGGTTTCCTTCAGAATGGATCGGTTTGATCTTCTTGCAGTCCATGGGACTCTCAAGAGTCTCCTCCAGCACAATAATTCAAAAGCATCCATTTTTCGGCGACCAGCCTTCTTTATGGTCCAGCTCTCACTTCCATACATCACTACTGGGAAAACCATAGCTTTAACTATATGGACCTTTGTTGGCAAGGTGATGTCTCTGCTTTTTAAGATGCTGTCTAGCACTTTCCCTTAGGATGTCCCTATTCTCATCGGAGAAATGTTGGAGGGTATGGAGTCATGTGACCCCCCGAAACAAGGAGATAAGTAACTAGACAACCTTTGGAAGACATCTGAAGATAGCCCTGTCTAGCGAAGATTTTTAATGCTTGATGTTTTATTGTGTTTTTTATATGTGTTAGGAGCCGGGGTATCAATGTTATTGTTATTATTATTATTATGGAACAGGGCATCCCTATTTTCATTAGAGAAATGTTGGAGGGTCTGCATTAGACTGCTAACCAGGGGAACTTGTGCTCTGCACTGCGTTAATTGGACTCCAGCATCCATTGGGCCATGCTTGCTGGGGCTGATGGGAGTTGGAGTCCAACAAGATCTGGAGCTCACCAGGTTAGCCAAGAAGGGCTGGACTAGAGGACCTCTGGGGGACCCTTCCAACTCTACGATTCTATGGTTCGAAGAGCCTGGCTGCTAGAGCAGAGCAAAGGAGGCCCACCTAGGCCACCTCCATCGGTCCCACCAAGCAGATGAATCTCCTGGGAAGGCCCCTGGCAGGACCAGAGGGCAATTCCCCACTTAACTCCTGTGTTTCGTGACTCTGCATTTGGACAAAACCAGCCTCCGGAGAATTGGCTAGTGGTGTGCCAAGCAAGGCAGCCCCACACGGGGTGTCTGATCTCAGCAACCCCAGCTGTAACCAGCAAGGCATCTATCTCAAGGTTCAGAAGGAGTCCTTCTTTCCCAGGGATGGCCACAGCTGGCCCAGCCCTGCAGCCTCAGGTCAGAAGGTTATGGACTCTCCTTCTCTGGAGGCTTTTAAGCAGAACTTGGATGGCCACCTGCCAGGGAGCCCCCCCTTTAATGCTTTTTATTGATTTCCAACACAACAAAAATTATACATTCCAAATTAAGCACAAAAGAAACAACAAATTTCCAAATGAACCAATATATACCACTATATATACAAATCCTTAAAGAGACTTAGGTTGTTTAAGTCTTTTTCCTGATTCACAAATTCTTAATTCCTCCATATGACTCCCAACCTCTGCTCTGCGGGTTCCTCCCACCCTTTTATTATCACTGCTTTCGTTTTGTCTCATGTATTCTTCGTCTAACTTGCACCTTGCAGAGCTTGGTCAAAATATGTCCAGGTTTTCACTTGTGGACAATGTTTAATTAAATATCGTTTATAAATCCCCCAGGAACTGTACTGCCAGGGAGCCTTTAGCTGTGATTCCTGCCTTGTGGGAGGGGGATGGACTAGATGACCCTCGGGTCCCCCTTCCCAACTCTACAATTCCAGGGAAAGGCACTTTTCATCACAGCTGCCTCCCTAAAACAACCCCTAGTTCACCATGATCCCCCAAGGCAAGGTCCCCTCTAGAACAGGTGGAGCCTCCAGTGGTGAACCTACATCTCTGGGGTCCTGAATCTTGAACTCTTATGGGGACCCCTTTGCCATCAGCAATGATGTCTGGGTAACCGCTATTATCTTCTTCCGAGGGCTTGTTCCATCGCAGGCCACTATATCTTTACAGCATCTGTGCCACAGACTCTCAAACTTTGGGATTGTTGAAATATACACAACAGAAAATCAATCCACTTGAGTCCTGCGACTCACCGTATTTTTCGCTCCATAAGACGCACTTTTTTCTACCTAAAAAGTAAGGGGAAATGTCTGTGCGTCTTATGGAGCGAGTGCGTGGTCCCTGGAGCCGAATTGCCCAGGGGCAAAAAGCAGATGATGCTTTTTCTTTTCTTTTTTTTTGAAAGAGGGAAGTGGATTGTTGAAACAAAGCCGTTGATCATTTGCTGATCGCGGAGAGAGATAAGGGACGCTAGAGATAAAGGAGGCTGCCTGGGACGGGGGAGGTAAATACAGCAAACTTGCAAAGGGGGGGGGCAGGAAGACTAAAGCAATGAGGAGAGAAATTAGAAGAAAAGGAGGAGCAAAAAACTGCTCCAGCTAAGGAAAAGACACTAAGGCAAACAAGAAGGAAGGGAGTGTTGAAAGGAAGCAGCTGATCGGTGGAATTGGAAGAGAGATAAGGGACACTAGTGGAGGCTGCCGGGGAGGGGGGAGGTAAAAGCCCATAGAGACTCAGGATTTTTACATTGGGTCACCCCAAATTCACCATCAGATCACATAGCATGTCCATGGCTACAACCCACACCAAAAAAGTGTCCATGGCTACAGCCCGCACCAAAAAAATCACTGTTGCATGGGACCGCAATGGAGCAAAAACGTTGTTACAAAGCACGGATCCACATGGATCCTCAGGATTTTTGCATTGGGTCACCCCAAATTCACCATCAGATCACATATCTCTGGCCACAGCATGAACCACAAAAATCATACATCCACTGTTTCGTTCAGAATATTTTTTCCCCTTGTTTTCCTCCTCTAAAAACTATGTGCGTCTTATGGTCAGGTTCATCTTATGGAGCGAAAAATATGGGGTCTACAAGACCCAACAATTGTAAGCAATGTGCCCTAAAGTCACTGCTGGGGTCCCTCCAGGGTTAGGAGCCCTGAAGCTGAACTTTCATTGGTTTCAGACGAGATCTGCTCCTGGGAGCTTCCACGCCAGCTGAGCTTCTCACCACGAACATCTCCTTCTTGAATGTATTAAGTTTTCTCCATCCTCATCCAGCTTGCATGTTTGGACACTGGAGGTCAGGGAATTTGTCTACCGGGGTCCAGTGTTTCCTCTGCCTCTGACACTCCAGGATTCCCCCCTCCCAACTCCTGCTTCTTGAATCCCTTTTCAAATGGAAGACACCAGGAATTGAACTTTGAACCTTCTGCCTACAAAGCGGGTGCTCTGC
Organism: Podarcis filfolensis; assembly: GCF_964270895.1. Lineage (NCBI taxonomy): Eukaryota > Metazoa > Chordata > Lepidosauria > Squamata > Lacertidae > Podarcis > Podarcis filfolensis. The sequence goes on along the minus strand of NC_139607.1, from coordinate 99,137,036 downwards.
TTGCGAGATCTGGTCCTTTCAGTTTTCAGAGTGTGTCCCCCCCCCCTCCCTTCACAGACGAGTGTTGTATACATTTTATGAAATAAAAATAAAAATTGAGCTGAGTGTTATTGGCATCGTTACGGTGGGGCTGGTTTCAGTGTACATGATACTCGGCCCTTTCTAAAGGAATCGATGGTCGGGTTGTTGCAGAAGTTATTTAGCTTGCTCCTCTTCAGCTCTATAACATAAGAGGAATATTCCTAGGAAGCTGCCTTGGACACGGTCAGTCCTGTGACCCATCGACCTCAGCAGCACCTGCACTGACTGGCAGCAGCTCTCCAGGGTTTTGGATGGGGGGGGCAGACATTCCCAGCCCCCCCCCTTAGATGCTGCCCAGGACGGAAGACCTGCATGCAAAGCACATGGTCCAATCCTGCGCTATGGAGACCCCTGGCCTGCCTGGGAGGATGTGGGGCTGGCCTCCCTTTGGGAATGGGGCTGCAGGAAGAAGGTGGTGAAAGGAAGATGCAGCCCAGGGGCAGGCGGAACAGCAGGGGCCCCCGAGTTCTGAAGGTGGAGCATCACCTCTCGGGAGGGGCCAGGTGGGGGGGTTGCCAAGGTGACAAGGACCCGCCCTCCTTTGTGACATCTCTTGCTTCTCCCTAGAAAGCCACCGACTTGCAGGAGGCCATTGTGGGTTAGGAGTGAGGCAAGTGGAGGAGAGAGGAGTTGGTGGCGGTTGGCGGAGATTGGGGAAGGAGTTCGGTTTATTATTCTTCTTCCAGTTTCTTATTTTGCTTCCCATTTCATTTAATACTTTTATTTGATTTATTCTTTTAGTTTTTTGTTTTAACACTTTTATCTTATTGTTCTTTATTTTTAAATTTTTTATTTTATTTTGTGCACATTTTGTATATGTTTATTTTGTACACAGAGGGGTAGTTAGGGTTAGGCTTAGGCTTAGGGCTGGGGTTGGGATCAGAGTTAGGCTTGGATGGGCATTTTAGACAGCTAGTTTAGAGAGGAAGGTGGGATTTCTTCGTGGACGAAATGGGCAGGCTGTAAGTGTTGGGATACTGCCAGGGAGACGAAGGAATCAGGCAGGCCTCCACGTTGTCTCCGGACGATCTCCCGGTCTCCCGTTGAACAGCATCAGTCAATTAGCGACACGAGCCTCAGACACATTCCAAGACTCGTGCACACCCTTTTCAGCAGTCTCCACAACGGAAGATTCAGACAGGAGAGCATATTTACAGCTTTATTCAACGTAGATCAGAACAAAGGAAAAACATGACTGCTTGGATTCGTGTCCAGGAAAAGAGCCGGAACAAAAGCTATATACAAAATGGAAACTCCTAGTAAGCAGGAAGTAAACAGGCATGTGACACACAACAATCATGCCTGACCATTTAAGGTGGAAGGGAACTATATCCTAAGAGTAAGTAGGATTCTTTCCCTTGGTCTTGGTCTCCTGGGGGGGGTGAGTCCTGAGGTCCCCTGCACAGACTTGGCTCTCTGGAAATTGACCCGGCCCGTCTTCTCCAGAGAGCTCAGTTCCTCCACACTCTTTCCATGCCTTCCTCATTTCTTCCCTGCTTTTATTAGGACATCCCTAGCCCACTTTCCTCCCAGGAGCTCAAAGTGGCCTTCATGGTTCTCCCTGCCACCAATTTTTATCTTCCCAGCAGCCCTGCAAAGTAGGCTAGGCTGGCCCAAGGTCCACCAGGGAGCTCCATGGCTGAGTGGGGATTTGAACCCTGCTCTCCCAGGTCCTCCTAGTCCAGCCCTCCAACCACTACACCTCTGCCTGGCTCCATCTTGCATCTCTCCAGCTGCCCAACGCCATCGGCCTTCTCCCCCTTCATGGGGGTCTCTCTGGTTCCGAGGAAGACTCCACCACCTTCCTATCTTAGCCCCCCGCACAGACACAAACACACCCCACCCATTGGGGCTCCTGAGTCGCTCCCCCCCCCTGCTCCTCTCTTCTAGGTTCAGGTGGTTCAGGGCCCTGTTCAGCTGCCAGCGGAGGAACAGGGTGGCCCTGCTGCAAGTCCAGGAGGAGCCTGTGGTGACAGGTGAGCAAGTGTGGACACCGAAGGGCTAGGGGGCATCTCAGGGTGCAGTCCTTTGGCTGCCCCCCGGAAAGAGCTGACTTTCCTCCTCTGCTCTCTTCCAGGACATCTTGGGGCACTTGGAGTGCTTCAGGGATCAATCCCTGAGCCTGGCCCTGGCCTTGGAGGCCCTCCTCCAGCTGAGGTGAGGTTTTTTTGGGGGGGATGGACAGGGCTGTGGGGGTGGGTGGGGGGCAGAACTCCAGGGGGAGCTCTGGGTGAGGAAGAGCAGGCAGGAGGGAGAAGGGGGCAAGGGAGACTCAGAGGAGGCAGCATCTAACCCTCTCCCCTTCATCTCTGCAGCATCATGAGGCCAAAGTTCAGCTCCGATATGCGCTGTGCTATTCTGCACAGGATGTTTGAGGCAGTGCTGAAAGGGGCTGAGAAGGTGGAGGACAGAGAAGTATGTCCTCTGTCTTGACTTCCCTTCGCAGGCTCTTTCTTCTTCTCACACCCTTGCAAGATTTAACCCAGCACTCAACCTCTCTTCTCTCTTTTCCCGCAGGAACTGAAGCGGCACTTCCAGAGCCTGCTGGGGGGCGGGGGGAGGGTGTCTCCACTTCAGAGATGGGCCTCACAATTCTCCACACAACTTTCCAGGCCAACTAGAGGGAAAGAATGAGAGGACAGGGAGGTCTGTCCTTAGTCCTCTTTACTTTTCCTTTGGGGCAGCAGCACTGAGGGGCCTTTGGACCATCCAGCTGCCCAAGAATCGCACTGCAGAGTCTGATTCTGGTTGTGTGAGGGACCCCAGGAGGGAGCTGTCAGGGGATGGCAGAGGTGCCCTCCTGATGCCCCCGGAAGGATCTGACTTTCCTCCTCTTCTCTCTTCCAGGACATCCTGGGGCGCCTGGGGCGTTTTTACGAGTGCCCCATAATCCAAACTTCTCCTCCGACCTCTGCAGTGCAATAGTCCGCAGGAGGTTTGAGGCACTCCTGAAGGAAGAACAGGAGGTGAACAGGAAGGCTTGTCAGTGGTCTTGACTTCTCTTGACATGGCTCTTTCTTCTTCCTCTTCACACACTTCCACAACTGCACTCAGGACTCAAAATCTCTTCTCTCTTTCCCTCCTTCCCCTTCGTGGACCTGCTGGCTCGCACAGGAATTGAAGTGGCACTTCCATCATCTGCTCTGACAGAGACCCCCAACGCTCCACACCTCCTTCTCCTGCTTAACGTAAGTGTCCTGATGGCATCAGAGATGGTAAAGGGATGCCAGGGACTCTGTGGTGGGGGCAGTGGGGGCCTCTTTGGCCCAGGCTGGCCCCTGACTCTGAGATGCTCTTTCCTCCCGCAGGACCTCTGATGTTACGCCCTTTGGGAAAGTGGGGAGCAACAGAAACCAGCAGCCAACAGCATCCCTTCTCTGTTGGCCTTTGCCCGAAGGTTCCCCCATCTCAGAGCAAGTAGCTCTCCCTCATGGATTCAGTCCTTCCATCACTTCCATCTCCCCAAGAGGCTTCCAAGGCTACTCATCCTCTGTAGTTGATAACAGACCTAACTGAAAAGAACGGCTTCCTCTTCTGGTGACACTAGAGAATTCTAGAAAACATTCACCCTTTCCATAGCCGTATGGATGCACGACAGTTCTTTAGTTGGAATCTCCTTTTTCGCAAGTCATTTGGGTCCTTGTCTCCAGAGCAGGAGCGGGTGCAAGCTTCTTGCATCTTCCATGTGGGAGCCCTTTGGGTATTTGAAGACGGCTCTCAAGTCATTTCTCCATCTCCCCTTCTCCAGGCTAAACATCCCCAACTGTGAAATCCACTTAAAAACTAATAATAATCTGGCCTTTTTGCAGTTTGGAAAATGAAGGGTAAATGCATTGAAAAGTGTGGTGGGAAGACTTTTAAGAAATTGGGATGAGTGCTCATGGTCCTATACGAGCCCCACAAAGAAATCTGAATTGGATAGAATCTGATCTCCGTGTGCAGAACCTTAGATTTGTCCTTCTTGAAATTCTTTCCTGCTCTGTGCCAGACTCCAAAGCTGGGCTTGGGGCTTTATGGGAAACCTAATGCAGAAGCAAGATCTGTAAGGGGGGGTGCTAAGAGCCCCTCCATCCTATGCTCAGGTTGTATATATGTGCACATAAAACCAGGTATCCTGAAGACTCCACAGTCTCTGCTAACCTTTGTTCCCAGAAAACTAAACCCCGGGTAAGGAGAAGCACCCCTGGAGTTTCTTGTTGCACAAAGATTGGGGTGCTGGGTAAGAAAAGGACACACCCTAGAGGTCAGAGCAATGGCGGATCGTGGCATCTCAAATGGTGGTGCTACCCTGTACGATGCCAAATTCTGGCACCACCTCCCCCTTGCCTCACGCTTTCCTCCCCTCCAGCTTTATTAATATCCTTACAATACATTATATGTGTGTGTGTGTGTGTGTATATATATATATATATATATATATACACAGTGGTACCTCGCAAGACGAAATTAATTCGTTCCGCGAGTTTTTTCTTCTTGCGAGTTTTTTGTCTTGCGAAGCACGGTTTCCCATAGGAATGCATTGAAAATCAATCAATGCGTTCCTATGGAAACCGCCTTCAGACCAGGTCCGGGGACAGTCTGTCCCCTGACCTCTTCTGAAGGCTGCAGGGGAGGGACAAGGGCTTTTCTTCCCACCGCCAGCCTTCAGAAGGCTGTTCTGAAGGCTGGCGGTGGGAAGAAAAGCCCTTCTCCCCACCTCCCGCCCCGCAAGCTCCGGGGACAGGAGGGCTTTGCTGCTGACCGCCAGCATTTTAAAAGCCCCCAGGACAGCGGAGACTTCTCTGCTGTCCCGGGCGGTCTCCACTGTCCCGGGGGCTTTTAAAATGCTGGGGGTCGGCAGCGAAGGCTTTGCTGCCGCCCGCCAGCATTTTAAGATCGCCCGGGACAGCGGAGAAGTCTCCGCTGTCCTGGGGGCTTTTAAAATGCTGGCGGTCGGGAGGAAAGCCCTCCTGTCCCCGGAGCTTGCGGGGTGGGAGGTGGGGAGAAGGGCTTTTCTTCCCACCGCCAGCCTTCAGAACAGCCTTCTGAAGGCTGGCGGTGGGAAGAAAAGCCCTTGTCCCTCCCCCCAGCCTTCAGAAGAGGTCGGGGGACAGACTGTCCCCGGACCTGGTCTGAAGGCGGTTTCCATAGGAACGCATTGATTGATTTTCAATGCATTCCTATGGGAAACCGTGCTTCGCAAGACAACTCGCAAGAAGAAAAAACTCGCGGAACGAATTAATTTCGTCTTGCGAGGTACCACTGTATTTTTTTAATTGGGAAACCACCCGACCCAGTGGTGCCAACTCGAATAAAATATTGGTGGGGGGCCAGGTAAGGCCCGCCTTGCACAATCAATCACATGATGCATGCATGCCATTTGAATGGCAATGCCTATAATGGCAGCAACTTTTTAAAAAAGTAATCTTTTGAGCCAGTAGTTCAATTTCCCAGCAGCTCCCCTTGCCCCGGAGAACACTTCTGGCATTTCATCTCCTCTACCTGTGTCCATTTGGTATGGCCCTTTCCATGTTTTTTCCTGCCCCTTCTGTTTGTCTTTCATTTGCTCCCCTATGTGTGTTGCCAGTAGAAGCCACAATTCTGTGGATACTCTAGGTGGTGCAGAAAACACCTAGAAGCTCTCTAGAGGTAGAAGTGCCGATCAAACTTCAATTTTGCGATCTATAAATTCCAATTAGCCAACTGAGGGTGTCACAGGGCCAGCCTACTTTCCCTTTAAAGCAAACTTGCGTCTCTAGCTGTTTTTGGACTACAACTCCCATCATCCCTAGCTAGCAGGACCAATGGGGAGGGATGATGGAAACTGTAGTCCGAGAACTGTTGGGGACCCAAGTTTGGGAAAGCCTCCTTCAAAGCAACTTTTGCGTTTGTCCCATAAAGATGGGACCTGTCCACGTTTGTATTTTCTTGTATTTTGTTTTTCTAATGACCTTTGTGCATTTATTTTTTAATTTTTTAAGAGGGCAAATTGAAAGAGAAATTGTATGGCAAGTTGTGGAAGAATAAAAGGTTGCATTTTTTAAAAAAAACAAAACCTGGGGGGTGGCCTCCTCAATTTTTTCCCCAATTTTTTTTTATTGCTTTTCCAAATTTCTAAGAAGAAATGACATTACACAACACAACATACAACACAAGAAAACACATTATAATACAAAAGAAAAACATAGAAACAATTATTACTTTCAAAACCCAATTTACCTTACATTGTTAAGTGACTTCATCGAGTCCCCCCCAACTGAATTTCATTGTATCACCTTGTTACAGTTCTCCAAAATCATATTTCTAATAAAATTATCTCCTATTTACTATCCTCGTCTCTTTTATTAGTATTCTAATCCTTCATATTTTACAACACGTTCATATTTTAGTCCTAAGCCTATTTGTTACTTCCAAGTGACTTCTCATTATCATATATAACAATATTTAGCTAAATATTCTTTAAATTTCTTCCAATCTTCTTGTGTCTCCTCCTCTTTCCGGTCCCAGATTCTTCCAGGCAAAAAAGCAATTGCCTTAAGCGCTTCCTGTTGGGTCCTCTCCACATCAGGGACTCTCAGGGACTTTCCAATTCCGACAATCTTGTCTTGTGACCTGTAACGTCTGTCTTGACTTCTTGAATTTCTTTTTTCAAATCTACAAATTCTTGTTTAAGCTCCAGTAGGCTCTGCTGGGTTCCTCTTACATCTGTTTTTATTTCAGTCAACATTTGCATCACCAACTCTTCAAAAGTTAGTGCTTTAGAGCCTCTTCTATCTTTAGGTTTGCTTTTCTCAGGCTTATCTACACCATTAGCCATAACTATTCCACAGTTTCAAGGTCCGCTCACCTAGACTCAGTCCACAGGTTTTTAGTACACAGACGGCAACAGGCCGCTCAGCAGCTCCCCCCTTTCAAAGTCTTATTCTTTTTACTCTTCTTGAAAACCATCCAAAATTGATTTGAACTCTTGTAACCAATTCCAGGAGTGTAAAAGATACGCTGTACAATGTTTCAGCGAGTTCAGACAGCTGCAGTTACTGTGTAATCCCCAAAGAGGAAAACAAAAGTTGAAAGTATCCTCTTCCTTTGTGACGTAATAATGGAGTCTAGCCTTTCCTCACTGGGAGGTCTGCTTCCAGAAAGCAAGAGTCTATTCTCTGTCAAATCTATCTCATGCAGGGTCCCAATTCAGTCAAATCCTCCCCCCTTCCCCCTGCAGAAAGAGGGGCTTGGAATATTTCCTTGAAAGTTTTTAGCAAGTCTTTTAAAGTTACAGCTTCGGCCAGCGGTAACTGCTTTCACTTTTTCTTCAGCAGAAAGGGATCGACCTCTGTGTTTAAATCCCTTCCAGTCCAATTTAATGTCCAAATGCAAATCCTTTTTACTCACAGTTTTCCAATCTTAATTTAGTCCGAGAAATTGGTCGCTCACGATCACCGGACTTTGGAGCTTCGCGCAATGAATCATAGAATCATAGAGTTGGAAGAGACCACAAGGGCCATCGAGTCCAACCCCCTGCCAAGCAGGAAACACCATCAGAGCACTCCTGACATATGGTTGTCAAGCCTTTGCTTAAAGACCTCCAAAGAAGGAGACTCCACCACACTCCTTGGCAGCAAATTCCACTGTCGAACAGCTCTTACTGTCAGGAAGTTCTTCCTAATGTTTAGGTGGAATCTTCTTTCTTGTAGTTTGGATCCATTGCTCCGTGTCCGCTTCTCTGGAGCAGCAGAAAACAACCTTTCTCCCTCCTCTATGTGACATCCTTTTATATATTTGAACATGGCTATCATATCACCCCTTAACCTCCTCTTCTCCAGGCTAAACATGCCCAGCTCCCTTAGCCGTTCCTCATAAGGCATCGTTTCCAGGCCTTTGACCATTTTGGTTGCCCTCCTCTGGACACATTCCAGTTTGTCAGTGTCCTTCTTGAACTGTGGTGCCCAGAACTGGACACAGTACTCCAGGTGAGGTCTGACGAGAGCAGAATACAGTGGCACTATTACTTCCCTTGATCTAGATGCTATACTCCTATTGATGCAGCCCAGAATTGCATTGGCTTTTTTAGCTGCCGCGTCACACTGTTGGCTCATGTCAAGCTTGTGGTCAACCAAGACTCCTAGATCCTTTTCACATGTACTGCTCTCAAGCCAGGTGTCACCCATCTTGTATTTGTGCCTCTCATTTTTTTTGCCCAAGTGCAATACTTTACATTTCTCCCTGTTAAAATTCATCTTGTTTGTTTTGGCCCAGTTCTCTAATCTGTCAAGGTCGTTTTGAAGTGTGATCCTGTCCTCTGGGGTGTTAGCCACCCCTCCCAGTTTGGTGTCATCTGCAAATTTGATCAGGATGCCCTTGAGTCCATCATCTAAGTCGTTGATAAAGATGTTGAATAAGACTGGGCCCAAGACAGAACCCTGTGGCACCCCACTAGTCACTCTTCTCCAGGATGAAGAGGAACCATTGATGAGCACCCTTTGGGTTCGGTCAGTCAGCCAGTTACAAATCCACTGAGTGGTAGCATAGTCAAGACTGCATTTTACCAGCTTCTTTACAAGAATATCATGGGGCAGCTTGTCAAATGCCTTGCTGAAATCAAGGTAGGCTACATCCACTGCGTTCCCTTCATCTACCAGGCTTGTAATTCTGTCAAAAAACGAGATCAGGTTAGTCTGACATGACTTATTTTTCAGAAATCCATGCTGACTATTGGTGATCACAGCATTCCTTTCTAGGTGCTCACAGACTGTTTGCTTAATGATCTGCTCCAGAATCTTCCCTGGTATTGATGTCAGACTGACTGGGTGGTAATTATTTGGGTCCTCTCTTTTCCCCTTTTTGAAAATAGGGACAACATTTGCCCTCCTCCAGTCTGCCAGGACTTCGCCTGTTCTCCAGGAATTCTCAAAGATGACTGCCAGTGGTTCTGAAATCACATCTGCCAGTTCTCTTAATACTCTTGGATGCAGTTCATCTGGCCCTGGAGACTTGAATACATCTAGACTAGCCAAGTATTCTTGTACTATCTCCTTAGTTATTCTGGGCTGTGTTTCCTCTGCTGAATCCTTTGCTCCAAATTCTTCAGGTCGGGCATTGTTTTCTTTATCGGAGAAGACCGAGGCAAAGAAAGCATTGAGGAATTCAGCCCTTTCTGTGTCCCCTGTTTGCATTTCACCATCTTCTCCTCTGAGTGACCCCACTGTTTCTTTGTTCTTCCTTTTGCTACGAACATACCCATAAAAGCCTTTTTTGTTGCTTTTAACCTCTCTAGCAAGCCTGAGTTCATTCTGTGCTTTAGCTTTTCTGACTTTGTGTCTACACGTGCTGGCTATTTGTTTGAATTCCTCTTTGGTGGTTTACCCCCTTTTCCATTTTTTGTACACATCCTTTTTTAATCTTAACTCAGTTAAAAGTTCTTTAGATAGCCACCCTGGCTTCTTTAGGCACCTTCCATGTTTCCGTCTCATTGGTATTGCCTGAAGTTGTGCTTTTACTATCTCCCTCTTAACAAACTCCCAGCCATCATGAACTCCCTTTCCTTTTAGTATCACTGTCCATGGGATCTCACCCAGCACTTCCCTAAGTTTTATGAAGTCGGCTTTCTTAAAGTCAAGAAATTGAGTCCTAGTATGCTTGGCTGCTCCTTTCCGCTGTATAGTAAACTTCAGAAGAGCATGATCACTCGCGCCTAATGATCCTTCCACTTCTACCCCACTAACCAGGTCATCAACATTGGTTAGGACCAGATCTAAAATGGCTGTTCCTCTTGTTGCTTCTCCCACTTTCTGGACAATGAAGTTGTCTGCAAGGCCAGTGAGGAATCTGTTTGACCTTACGCTCTTGGCTAAGTTTGACATCCAACAAATATCCGGGTAATTGAAGTCCCCCATTACTACTATCTCCCTTCCTTTTGCATGCTTGGCCATCTGTTCCAGGAAGGCATCATCTATGTCCTCCGTTTGGCTTGGGGATCTATAGTAAACTCCCACAATGAGGTCACTGTTATTCTTCTCTCCCTTAATTTTGACCCAAATGCTCTCACTTTGGCTTTGAGGTTCTAAATCTTGGATCTCTTCACAGGTATACACATCCCTGACATATAATGCCACTCCTCCTCCTTTCTTGTCTGGTCTGTTTCTCTGAAATAGATTGCATCCCTCCATTATTACATTCCAATCGTGGGACTTATCCCACCAGGTTTCAGTGATTCCTATTATGTCATATTTAGTTTGCTGTACCAAGAGCTCAAGCTCATCTTGTTTATTTCCCATGCTTTGCGCATTAGTGTACAGACATTGAAGTCCATTAATCATTCCCCCGTGTCTCTTATTTAAGGATTTTTTCCTCCCACCACTAGGTCTGCGTGCTGTTTGCTCCATTTGGTCTATGACATTTGGATGATCATCTTCATCAATTGATAGACTCCTACCTTCAGGAGCACTGTCTCCCTCCCCCACATTAGTCAGTTTAAAGCCCTCCTGATGAGGTTTCTGAGATTTTTGGCAAAAACATTCCTCCCAACCGTTGTGAGGTGCAGCCCATCGCTTGCCAGAAGTCCATCTTCAAGAAACTGCATTCCGTGATCTAAGAATCCAAACCGTTCCTGTTTACACCATTTGCGAAGCCAGTTGTTCACTTCCACTATTTTCCCCTCTCTCCCTGGGCCACGTCGTTCAACTGGGAGGACAGATGAGATGACAATTTGTGCATTTAATTGCTTCAATTTCCTGCCCAGAGCCTCATAGTCTCTTTTGATCTTCTGGAGGCTATTGCTTGCAGTTCATTGGTTTCCACATGAACCAAGAGGAAGGGGTATTTGTCAGTGGGTTTTATGATTCCTTGCAGTCGTTGAGTTACATCTTGGATCTTAGCCCCGGGGAGACAGCACACTTCCCGAGACATCTTGTCAGGCCCACAGATCACTGCTTCTGTTCCCCTCAGTAGGGAATCCCCTATCACCACTACACGCCTCCTCTTAGGTCTGGTCGGGGTTCTTCCGTGAGCTGTCCATTCCAAGGTCACCTGGACATTCCCTGAGGACTGCCTTTGCTGCTCGTCTTCATATACCTGATCGACTGTAATGAGGGAGAGATCCTCAAATGGAGTCTGCTCTTCGTCTTCCATGCTAGGGAAAAGGACCTCAAAGCAATTGCGTATTTCTAAACAATCAGAGCGAACCCTGGGCCTCCTACTTCTTTGAGTCACGTTTCTCCATATATCTGGCTCCTGTGTTGGTGAACTAGCCTCCTTCTCAGGGGAGTCCCCTGTCTCCTCCTTGGTGGAGACGGTGTGCTCTGTTGCTTCCAAGAAGAGCTCCAGCTCTCTAATTCTTTGGAGCGTAGCTACACGTTCCTCCTGTTGCTGGACTTTGTCTTTTAAGAGGGAAATCAACATGCAATTGCTGCAGGTAAAGCTGCCTGCAACCTTTGTCAAGATGGCAAACATTGCGCAGGAACCACAGGCGACTGCAGCTGTTCCCTCACCCTCCATCTTGAGAACGTGTCATTGGGGGTGACTACAGCGGTCCTCCATCATAAAAAGCGTGAAGACAGGACAAATAAATTCCCCCAAAAAAACCTAGGTCTCCCCCAACAAACGTTTGAGACTAGCTCCCCTAAATCTAAAAGATGGATCAAACTGCAAGCTCTGATAAGCTCCTCCCACAGCTAATCACCTACCTCAACAGAAGCCCTGCCCCCTCTGACCTTTGCACAGAGATAGCAGCTAATCAGCCACAAGAAACTCACACAAGAAAACCCTTTTTCTTCAGCTGCTGCCCTGCAAGCTCTGATAAGCTCCTCCCACAGCTAATCACCTACCTCCAATGAAGGAAGCGAGTCGATTCCACAGTACTGTCTCCAATCCCGCTCGGTCTCGGAGCTCTTACTAGCGCTTACTGGGGAGCAGGGGAATTGCTAAGGGTACCCGCCGGAACACCAGGTTCTCAGAATGCTCAAACTGAGGTATTTTTCGGGGTTCCGCAATGCTCTCACAATCACCCCAAGTGCCGGGGTTCTTTCAGCTGAAAGAGCTTCTGTCCGCCATAAATCAGGCGGCCAACTGGAAGTTCTCCTCAAATATTTTATTGGGGGGGGAAAGACCCCCAGGCCTTTAATAGTTGGCACCTATTCCCTACACCCACAGGTCTCAGGAATGTTACAACATAAAAACACAAAAAACCCACATGTTAAAAAGGCAGTAGATGTCAATCAGCTAAAGGCCTGGTTATAAAGATGCGGATTTGCCAGGCTCCAAAAGCTGTATAATGTTTTTTCCGACCTTTGTATGGATTATTTTATGGGAATTGAGACTGTATTTCTGATTGAAGTTCTTTCCACATTCCACACACTGGTAGGGTTTCTCCCCTGTATGAATTCTTTGATGGGAAGTGAGAGAGGAGCTCTTCCTGAAGCTCTTTCCACAGTCCATACACTGATAGGGTTTCTCTCCTGAGTGAATTCTTTGATGGGAAGTGAGACTATGGCTGTGACTGAAGCTCTTTCCACATTCCACACAGATGTGGTTTCTCCCCTGTATGAATTCTTTGATGGGAGGTGAGAGAAGAGCTATCATTGAAGCTCTTTCCACATTCCACACACTGGTAGGGTTTCGCCCCTCTATGTATTCTTTGATGGGAAGTGAGATGGGAGCTCTGACTGAAGCTCTTTCCACATTCCACACACTGATAGGGTTTGTCCCCTGTATGAATTCTTTGATGGGAAGTGAGAGAGGAGCTATTCCTGAAGCTCTTTCCACATTCCACACACTGATAGGGTTTGTCCCCTGTATGAATTCTTTGATGGGAAGTGAGAGAGGAGCTATTCCTGAAGCTCTTTCCACATTCCACACACTGATAGGGTTTGTCCCCTGTATGAATTCTTTGATGGGAAGTGAGAGAGGAGCTCTTCCTGAAGCTCTTTCCACATTCCACACACTGATAGGGTTTCTCCCCTGTATGAATTCTTTGATGGGAAGTGAGAGAGGAGCTATTCCTGAAGCTCTTTCCACATTCCACACACTGATAGGGTTTGTCCCCTGTATGAATTCTTTGATGGGAAGTGAGAGAGGAGCTCTTCCTGAAGCTCTTTCCACATTCCACACACTGATAGGGTTTCTCCCCTGTATGAATTCTTTGATGGGAAGTGAGAGAGGAGCTATTCCTGAAGCTCTTTCCACATTCCACACACTGATAGGGTTTCTCCCCTGTATGAATTCTTTGATGGGAAGTGAGAGAGGAGCTATTCCTGAAGCTCTTTCCACATTCCACACACTGATAGGGTTTCTCCCCTGTATGAATTCTTTGATGCTTAGTGAGATTGGAACTCTTCCTGAAGTTCTTTCCACATTCCACACACTGATATGGTTTCTCCCCTGTATGAATTATTTGATGGGAAGTGAGAGAGGAGATCTGACTGAAGCTCTTTCCACATTCCACATACTGATAGGGTTTCGCCCCTGTATGAATTCTCTGATGGGAAGTAAGATTGGCACTCTGACTGAAGCTCTTTCCACATTCCACACACTGATAGGGTTTGTCCCCTGTATGAATTCTTTGATGGGAAGTGAGAGAGGAGCTCTGACTGAAGCTCTTTCCACATTCCACACACTGATAGGGTTTCTCCCCTGTATGAATTCTTTTATGGGAAATGAGAGAGGAACTATCAGTGAAGCTCTTTCCACATTCCACACACTGATATGGTTTCTCCCCTGTATGAATTCTTTGATGGGAAGTGAGAGAGGAGCTCTTCCTGAAGCTCTTTCCACATTCCACACACTGATAGGGTTTGTCCCCTGTATGAATTCTTTGATGGGAGGTGAGATGGGAGCTCTTCCTGAAGCTCTTTCCACATTCCACACACTGATAGGGTTTCTCCCCTGTATGAATTCTTTGATGGGAATTGAGAGAGGAGCTATCAGTGAAGCTCTTTCCACATTCCACACACTGATAGGGTTTCTCACCTGTATGAATTCTTTGATGGGAATTGAGATGGGAGCTGTGACTAAAGCTCTTTCCACATTCCATGCACTGATACGGTTGCTCCCCTGTATGAATTCTGTGATGGGAATTGAGATGGGAGCTCTGACAGAAGCTCTTTCCACATTCCACACACTTATAGGGTTTCTCCCCTGCATGAATTCTTTGATGGGAATTGAGATGGGAGTTCTGACGGAAGCTCTTTCCACATTCCACACACTGATAGGGTTTCTCCCCTGTATGAATTCTTTGATGGTAAGTGAGAGAGGAGCTGTGACTGAAGCTTTTTCCACATTCCATGCACTGATAGAGTTTCTTTCCAATGACATTTTGTTGATGGGAAGTGGAATGGGAGCTCTGACTGCAGCTTTCTCCACACTCCAAATTTTTACGTGGCTTCTCCTCTCTGGGGAATTTATCGTGGTCACCTTTGTTCTCAATTTCCATTTCATCACAACCTGCAATGGCGAAAAAAAGGGATTAGAGCCTCAGGAACAAATGGAGAAGAACTGAAGGGAGTTGGGTGTGTGTTCATTACATGTGTTGTTTGTCATTAACCAACATATTTATTATGAGATTCTGATGTGTCGTTGAATGTTGCTTTGTTTGATATACAGTAGTGGTCAAAATTGCAGAAGCCTTTTGGAGAAAAGTGTATTTCAGAGGTTTGATGGCTCGAAACAACGCTTCTTTTGGAGTAATAATATAAAATTATATATAAATGGAAAGATAATTTTATCAAGAATGCAATTCAACAAATTTTGTTTAATTATACTGTCAGCGCTGCCCAAGGTCCCAGCTCACACAAGACCAACGCTGCTTCGTTCTTTAGTATAAAAGTCTTTATTGAAGTTCAGTTTCACTTCCACACGCGCAGCGTGCAACGCCGAAGCTCTATCTGAATCTCCTCCCCCCTGACACCAGTTTAAGATTCTAGCCTTACTCCACCTCTTCCTCTGTTCCTTCCTTCTCTGGGTCCGCCTGCTAGTCGGGGTCTCACCCTTCCTAGACTCCTCTGACGCTGAGTCCCCTGACTCTTCCCCCTCCCTCCTTCGGGCTTTAGGACCTGGCTCCCAATCCGGGTTTTCTGCTGTCTCGTGCTCCTGCACATTTGAACTTGGCGCGCGCGCGCAGCCTCCCACTTTCCTTCTGACCGTTACACTTGTGTCACTGCTCCCTCCTTCGGGGAGGCTAGCTGGACCTGAACTTCCCTCCATTTCCCCACTTTCCGATGGGGGCGTGGTCATCCCTGACTCATCTTCTCTCCCCGCTGGAGGAGAGGCTGGTCCTGACTCATGTGACTCTTCCCCCCACTGCGCTCTGGTGGGGGAGCTGGTCCTGATCCTCCGCTGCTCCCTTGGGAGTCCCCGCTGGCCCCTTGCTTTTGGTGCGTCCCCCCTGGGACCCCCCTTGCCCTTACCATAGGCGCCCCTTCTGGGAATCTTCTGATTCGCTGGAGAAGCTCATGGAATCTCTCGGGTCACTGTCATATTCCCCTACACTCCCCTCGGATTCCTCTCCTCCGCTCTCTATTTGCTCTCTCCCCTGTGCTTCTGCTCCTGAGCCTCTGACATCCATCCCCCCCTCGAAGCCCCCCCTTCCCCCCTCCCCCTCTTCGGGTGTGGGTTCCGGGTGCTCCAGTGCTGGGGGTGTGAGTGCTGGATGCCGTTCTCTCCCCCTGGTGTGCAACCGGCCAGCGGGATCAGGCCCGCCCACGATGGGTTCGTCGACGTCGACTTCCTCTGCTTCCATTTCTCTGCTGTCGTGTTCAAATCCAGGATCCTCCCCCAACACGTCCATGTCCTCCTCTCCACCCGGTCCCTCGGGTGAGGCTGTGTGTAAGGGCCCCCTCAGCAGTTCCCTGCTCCACCCCACTTCTGGTTGAGTGTCCCACCAATAGGAGCGGTCTGTGACAAACCCCGAGAGCGACCCCTCCGGGGAGCTCGTTCCTGGCGTCGGCTCCTCATCTGATGAGAAACCCTGGAACGTGCTGGCTGACTGTGGGTGTGAAAAGCCAGTCGTCGAAATACTCCGCCGGCATGGGTCTGTGTGGGAAGATCGAATGGAACTCGTCTTTGAGGTAATGCTCCTCCACGGCATAGCACGGCACCCACTCGTTGGCGCTGGCCGGGGTACCCTCCCTGGCGAGGAGATATTCAACTCCCTCTTCCCCCCATCTCGAGTCCAAAATCTCTGTGACCTCGTTGAGTGGCGTCACCCTCTGTGATCCCTCCCCTGTTGGCGATGTGCTACGTGGGGCTGGTGCGTTCCCTGGCGCCTGAAACCTGTGAGGTGCCTTGTAGGGTGTGAGCACTGACCTGTGAAAGACTGGGTGCATTCTGGAGCCCTCTGGGAATGTCAACCGGAAGGCCACTGGATTGATTTGTGCCGCGACCTGGTAATGTCCCAGCTGCTTGTGCCCGAGCTTCTTCTTAGCTAGCGTTCTGGCCGGCACTGCCTGGGCTGCTAACCAGACCCAGTCCCCCACCTGGATGTCTTCCCCGACCCTCCTGTGCCTGTCTGCCTGCATCTTGTAGGCGTGTTTCGCGAGTTCCAAGTGCCTTCGAAGTTGCTCATGGACCTCCTGTAACTCTGCGGCTAAATGCTCTGCCCCCCGTGGCTCCCCCTCCCCCTCGGTTTCTAACCCCGGGAAGGTTCTGGGATGGCGCCCATTGTTGGCGAAGAACGGTGTCACCCCTGTAGACCCGTGCTTTGTGTTGTTGTAGGCAAACTCGGCCAGCGGTAGGTAGTCCACCCAGGTCGAGGGCTGTTGATTAGCGTAGCATCGCAGGTACTGCTGCATGATGGCGTTGACCCTCTCCGCTTGTCCGTTGGTCTGCGGGTGTCGTGCCGACGCTAAGTTGATCTTGACGTTCAGGATGCCCAGCAGCTTCTGCCAGAAACTCGAGATGAATTGGCAGCCCCGGTCGGACAGGATGGACTGCGGCAAGCCGTGAGCTTTGAACACGTGGTCTATGAACAGCTTGGCCGTCTGTTCCGCTGTGGCCACCTTCGCGCACGGAATGAAGTGCGCCATCTTGGTGAACAGGTCTACGACCACGAGTACCGCTGTTTTGCCTCGCGAGCTGGGCAGATCTGTAACAAAGTCCAGGGCCACTTTCTCCCACGGTTCGAGCGGCGTCTGCAGCGGTTCCAGCAGACCCGCCGGCTTCCTGTGTACTGGTTTGGCCCTTTGGCAGGTGTCACACCTGGAAACGTAATCCGCGACTTCTCCCCTCACCTTGGGCCACCAAAAGTCCCTGGTGACTAATTCCGCCGTCTTGTCCTTGCCGAAGTGCCCAGCGCTGGGCGCGTCGTGTAGCTGCTGCAGGACTCTCGCGCGAAGGTCGTCTCCCGGTACGTAGAGAGCCCCTTTGCGGAGGAGTAGTCCGTCGCGTATCTGGAACTCGTCGTCCTTCGCTGTGCCGTTTCGCACCTCCTAATCTTGGATTGTGCAAACGAATCCGCCTGCAGCGCGCGACGCACTGCGTCCAGGTCCACGGCGGCTGAAGCGCACGCCCACGCTTTTGGTGCGAAAATGTGTTTGGCCGCTGCCGGTGCCGCTTCCTCGAGATACTGCGGCTTCCTGGATAGTGCATCCGCCATGACGTTGTTGTCTCCCGGGATGTATTCTATCTGGAAATCGAAATCCGCAAAGAACTCCGCCCAGCGGATGTGTCTCTGGTTCAGGAACCTCGCCGTGCGCCAGTACTCCAGGTTCTTATGGTCCGTGCGGACCTGCACTGTGTGTCTGGCTCCGACCAGGAAGTGCCGCCACGCCTTGAAGGCTGCATGAATGGCCAGCAACTCCCTGTCCCAGATGGTGTAGTTCTGCTCCGACTTGCTGAGCTTCCTGGAGTAGAATGTGCACGGTCTCCAGTCCCCTTGCGGATCTTGCTGCAACAGGACCGCCCCCACCGCTCTGTCCGAGGCGTCCGTTTCAACCCTTATCGGTTTGCTGGGGTTTACGTGTAGCAGCTGTTTTTCGGACGCGAAGAGACGCTTGAGCCTCCGAAAGGACTGCTCCGCCTGGTCCGTCCAGGTGAACTTCTTCTTGGAGCTGAGGGTGTCCGTGATGGCCGCCGTCTCCTTCGCGAACCCCTTGATGAACTTGCGATAAAAGTTGGCGAAACCGACGAACTTCTGGACCTCCTTCCGATTGCGCGGGCTCTTCCACTCCAACACCGAGCGGACCTTGGCGCTGTCCATGGCGAGTCCCTTGTCGGACAGCTTGTAGCCGAGGAAATCCACCTCCGTCATGTCGAACTGGCACTTCTCCAGCTTGGCGTAAAGTCTGTGCTCCCGTAGTCTCTGCAGGACCTCCTTGACGTCCTCCTCGTGCGCCTCCTGCGATTCCGAGAAGATCAGGATGTCATCTAAGAAGCAGACGCACTTCTTGTAGAGGAGTCCCGCTAACACGTGGTGCATGAAAGCTTGGAAACAATGGGAGCCATTTTGCAGACCAAACGGCATGACTCGGTATTCATAGGTGCCTAAAGGCGTAAACATGGCTGTCTTCCACTCATCGCCCTCCTGCATGCGTATAAGGTTGTACGCCCCTCGTAGATCCAACTTGGTGAAGATCCGTCCCTTCCTCACCGTCGCGAGCAGGTCGTCAATCGTGGGCATGGGGAATGCCGTGGGCTTTGTCCTGGAATTGATGATCCGATAATCCACTATGAGCCTCCGTTCGGGCGTGTCCTTCTTCTTCACGAAAAACACGGGACTGCCCCCCACTGCTTTGGATTCCCGGATGAATCCCCGCTTCAAGTTGCGATCTATGAACTCCCTGAGTTCTTGCATTTCGTCTTCAGACATGGAGTACAGTCTTCCAGTCGGCAGCGTCGCCCCTGGCAGGAGGTCAATCTTGCAGTCGTAGGGCCTGTGGGGAGGCAGCTTGTCCGCTTCCTTCTCGCAGAAGACCTCCAAAAAGGCCTTGTACTTGTTGGGTACCGCTTGTACCATGCCTAGGTGTAGCTGCGGTTCATCCTCTTGCCCCTCTTCTTCCTGGCAGGTCTGGATGCAGTGTTCTGCGCAGTAGGAAGAGCAGAAGGTCAATTGCCGCTGGTACCATGCTAATGCCGGGCTGTGCCTATCCAGCCAACTCATGCCCAACACTATGGGCGTATCCGACAGGTGGGTGACGTTGAAGCTGATGACTTCGCGGTGGTTCCCAATTTGCATCACCAGAGGCGGTGTTTGCTGTACAACCTCTCCTCCCAGTATCTTCCTGCCATCTACCGTGACGACATTTAGGGGCATCGTGGCTGGCAGGAGTGCTATGCGATGCTGCTTGACGAAGTCCACTCCTACAAAGTCTGCATTGCTACCAGAGTCAATGGTAATAGGGACCTCCAGGGTGAGCCCATTGGGCAGCTGGAGCGATGCGGTGAGTTGCACCACTGGTTTGGGTGGGAGGGGGTCTGTGGGCTGCAAAATCTCTGGGGGCTGCTTCACTGACTCGTCTGGTTGACCCCCAGTGCTGTTGTTTCCAACCAGGCTTCGTCGTTTCCCTGCAGCTGTTCCCCCTGCTGAATTGCTCCTTTTACAGTTGCTGAGGCTGCAGTGTGCTTCTGGATCCTCTGGGGACACTCTTTGGCCATGTGCAGTGCACTGTCGCAGATGTAACACTTCCTGCTCCCTCTAGGAGCCTTCGCCTTGACTGCTCCTGGTGTTTGGGCTCTGCTTGCTGTCTGAGCCCTGGCACCACCTATCTCCATCGGCTCTTCTCCCCTCCCCAGCGGAGGCGTGGATTGAGCGCGCTCTGTCTCTCTGGGTAGGAAGGGAGTTGTTCTGGCTAGCGTGTTTGCCCTACGTCCCTCCTCCCTGCTCCAAGGGCGGTCTTCCAAGCGCACCCCTATTGCGAGCGCCCTTTGGACTACTTCTGTGGTGCTTTTGGGCCTCTCTCCCCTTGCCAGCTCATCTTTCACGGCTCCATTCAGCCCCTCCCAGAACAGATCCCTGACGGCAGCGGAGTCCTTCTGCCAGCCCAGCACATTTACTAACCCAAAAAAGCGGGAGTGATATTGTCGCACCGTTGCTTTCCCCTGCCTCAGCCCATGCATTTCCCTTCTGGCCACATCCACATCTACCGTTGATTTAAAACAAGCGTCCATAGCTTCAATAAAAGCGCTTGAATCTTTGAGGGCGGGATCATTTTCACGCAATAAGGTCCGCAGCCACGACTTAGCTTCCCCATGCAGATGAGTGATTATGAAGCCCACTTTCTCCTCCTCATCTCTAAAGTCTTTCCGAAGCAAATTGAGCGCGAAAACTATGTCTGCTCTGAAGTTAGGATACTGCTGCAGGTTCCCGTCGAAGTGGGCTACTATGCTGCCCCCCCGTTTCCCGAGGCCAACTCCCTCCGGCTTGGCTCCTGGCTGCCCCTCCTTGCCCCAACGGTCCCACCTGGCTTGCAGATCCCGGCAGAGCGCAGCTGTTTCTTCTTCCTTTTTCTTTGATGCGGCCAATTCTGCGTAAAGCGCTGAGACTGCATCCTGCAGTTGTGTCACCTTCTCCTCTGTAGTCATCTTTGCCTATCTTCGTGAGCTTGCAAAACACCAAGTTTTTGCCCCTCACTGCGCCAACTCACGCTGCGAGGGTTGAATACTTTTGAGAGATGGAGCTTACTGTCAGCGCTGCCCAAGGTCCCAGCTCACACAAGACCAACGCTGCTTCGTTCTTTAGTATAAAAGTCTTTATTGAAGTTCAGTTTCACTTCCACACGAGCAGCGTGCAACGCTACGTCTGTAACCTCAGACCGCCGAAGCTCCATCTGAATCTCCTCCCCCCTGACACCAGTTTAAGATTCTAGCCTTACTCCACCTCTTCCTCTGTTCCTTCCTTCTCTGGGTCCGCCTGCTAGTCGGGGTCTCACCCTTCCTAGACTCCTCTGACGCTGAGTCCCCTGACTCTTCCCCCTCCCTCCTTCGGGCTTTAGGACCTGGCTCCCAATCCGGGTTTTCTGCTGTCCCGTGCTCCTGCACATTTGAACTTGGTGCGCACGCGCAGCCTCCCACTTTCCTTCTGACCGTTACACTGCTGTCACTGCTCCCTCCTTCAGGGAGGCTAGCTGGGCCTGACCTTCCCTCCGTTTCCCCACTTTCCGATGGGGGCGTGGTCACCCTCGACTCATCTTCTCTCCCCGCTGGAGGAGAGGCTGGTCCTGACTCATGTGACTCTTCCCCCCCACTGCGCTCTGGTGGGGGAGCTGGTCCTGATCCTCCGCTGCTCCCTTGGGAGTCCCCGCTGGCCCCTTGCTTTTGGTGCGTCCCCCCTGGGACCCCCCTTGCCCTTACCATAGACGCCCCCTTCTGGGAATCTTCTGATTCGCTGGAGAAGCTCATGGAATCTCTCGGGTCACTGTCATATTCCCCTACGCTCCCCTTGGATTCCTCTCCTCCGCTCTCTATTTGCTCTCTCCCCTGTGCTTCTGCTCCTGAGCCTCTGACATATACCATATTCTATCAAACATTATAGCCAAATAACCAGAAAAATGAAGCACAATTTGCTTACGTTGTAAAACATAATAAAATTATAGAAATAGCACAAAACGTTGACTGGTCACCCAGAAAGCGATGTAAGATTGTACTATTAAGTGAACAAGGCTACAGTTATGAAGAAATTAGAAGAGAGATTGGGGAAAACATAACCAAAGCTGGCATTTCTATATTTTGGAAGAGGTATAAGGAGACTCAGGCACTACAAAATCAGACTTGTTAAGGCAGGGAAAGGTGTACAAAGGCAAGTGATGATGGACGAGTGGAGAGACTGTGCCTATATGACGGAAGAAAATCATCTGGTGTATACAAGATGACATGGAGCCATGTAATGTGAAGTTGAGTGCAAGGACTGGTCTAAATGTTAGAGTTCTAAGGAAAAAGCCATTGTTATCTCTCAAACAAAGGTTGAAAAGATGAAACCCATGTTAACTGGACAGTGGAGCAATGGGACAGTGTTATTTGGAGGGATGAGACCCAAATCTCCTTGCTTGGTAGTGATGGCATGAAATACGTGAGGAGAAGAATCAGAGAACATTTACATCCTACTTGCATTACACCGACCGTGAAACACCCAGATAGTGTGATGATCTGGGGTTGTATGGCAGCAAAAGGTGTGGGCAGAATTTGCGTCATTAATGGGAATGTAAATGCCCCAAAATACATAAAACGAAATACTTTAGCCCAAACTGAAGTGTTCCGCAGTGATCTTTTCCCAGATACCGGGGCATTTACCGTATTTTCCCCTCTATTACACGCAGATTTTTTCTCCTAAAAAGTAAGGGGAAATGTCTGTGCGTGTTATTGAGCGAACGTGTGGTCCCTGGAGCTGACAAGCGCGAGTGAAGGCAAAAATCAGGCAAATATCAAATCGTCCGGAGAAGGGAGGAAAGGAGGAAGCTGCTGCTTTCCTGCATTCTGCCTCAGGGTCTTACTGCCCACCCGCTTCTGTTTCCTTACTGTGTTTGCTCAAATGGAACAAAGAGCAGAGAAAACCCCTCCCCTCCAGGCAAGCAGAGTGGAAAGCAGAGGTCCTTCCTTCTAATTCCTCTCCGTGCGTCTGGGACTCGAAGGCAACATGCAGGTTGGGGGGGGGAGAGAGAGAGCTGGTTGGCTTGTGGGGGGGGGGGACATTTGCCTTCCTTTCCTCCCTCCAGTAAAACCCCTCTCCTGCATTCTTAGCCAGCTGCTTCTCTGCACACCCCTCTCCTTGTCGCTTCTATGTTTTTCCTTCCCTCCCTACTTAAAACGTGGTTCCAATCACGGATCCACATGGATCCTCAGGATCTTTGCATTGAGTCACCCCAAATTCACCATCAGATCACATAGCAATGATCTGATGCAAAAACAGGGCTGCAATGGTGCAAAAACATGGTTACAAAGCATGGATCCACATGGAGCCTCAGGATCTTTGCATTGGGTCACCCCAAATTCACCATCAGATCACATAGCATGTCCATGGCTACAGCCTGCACCAAAAAAATCACGCACCCACTGTTGCCTGGGGCTGCAATGGTACAAAAACGTGGTTACAAAGCATGGATCCACATGGATCCTCAGGATCTTTGCATTGGGTCACCCCAAATTCACCATCAGATCACATAGCATGTCCATGGCTACAGCCTGCACCAAAAAAATCACGCACCCACTGTTGCCTGGGGCTGCAATGGTACAAAAACGTGGTTACAAAGCATGGATCCACATGGATCCTCAGGATCTTTGCATTGGGTCACCCCAAATTCACCATCAGATCACATAGCATGTCCATGGCTACAGCCTGCACCAAAAAAATCACGCACCCACTGTTGCCTGGGGCTGCAATGGTACAAAAATGTGGTTACAAAGCACGGATCCACATGGATCCTCAGGATCTTTGCATTGGGTCACCCCAAATTCACCATCAGATCACATAGCATGTCTATGGCTACAGCCTGCACCAAAAAAATCACGCACCCACTGTTGCCTGGGGCTGCAATGGTACAAAAACGTGGTTACAAAGCATGGATCCACATGGATCCTCAGGATCTTTGCATTGGGTCACCCCAAATTCACCATCAGATCACATAGCATGTCCATGGCTACAGCCTGCACCAAAAAAATCACGCACCCACTGTTGCCTGGGGCTGCAATGGTACAAAAACGTGGTTACAAAGCATGGATCCACATGGATCCTCAGGATCTTTGCATTGGGTCACCCCAAATTCACCATCAGATCACATAGCATGTCCATGGCTACAGCCTGCACCAAAAAAATCATGCACCCACTGTTGCCTGGGGCTGCAATGGTACAAAAACGTGGTTACAAAGCATGGATCCACATGGATCCTCAGGATCTTTGCATTGGGTCACCCCAAATTCACCATCAGATCACACAGCATGTCCATGGCTACAGCCTGCACCAAAAAAATCACGCACCCACTGTTGCCTGGGGCTGCAATGGTGCAAAAACGTGGTTACAAAGCACGGATCCACATGGATCCTCAGGATCTTTGCATTGGGCTACCCCAAACTCACCGTCAAATCACATGTCTGTGGCCGCAGCATGAAGCACAAAAATGATACATCCACTGTTTCATTCAGAATTTTTTTTTCTTGTTTTCCTCCTCTAAAAACTATGTGCGTGTTATGGTCAGGTGCGTGTTATCGAGCGAAAAATACGGTATATATTTTCAACAGGATTGAGCTCTATGTTGTGTTGCTGCTGTGTGAAAAGGTGCATTCAAGATAATGATATTTCACTGCTGGAATGTCCTGGGAATAGCTCAAACTTTAACCCAATCGGCAATCTATGGGGCCGACTAAAGAAACTTGTTAATCAAAGGCAACCCAGCAATAAGGCCCAATTAATAGAGGCAAAAATTCAGTCTTGGTTTCACATTATTAGAGCTGCAGAACTAAAAACTTCATGGAAAGGCGATGTAAGGCCATAATTAAAGCTAAAGGTTACCAATGGTTACCAAAGGTTTCACGTATTCACTTTATGACTGCTTTTCCGATAAATACTCCTTCATAAAAGTCATTGCATTACTTTCTTCACTAAATTATCTTTCCGTTGCTATATAATTTTATGTTATTACTCCACACAAAAGTGGTGTTATGAGCCATCAAACCTCAGTAATACACTTTTCACAAAAGGTTTCCAAAATTTTGGCCACTAGTAGAAGTTGTTCATTTTAAAGTTAATGTTCTTTTTATATGGAATCAGATTAGTGTTATTTATGTTTCATGATTATATATGTGTTGGAAGCCGCCCAGAGTGGCTGGGGCAACCCAACCAGATGGCCAGGGTAGAAATAAAAATAATTATTATTACTAGAGTGGTAGTATCTTTAAATTTGGCAGAGAATGCTTCCTGCATTCCAGCGTCTGACTCACTCCTGTAGCTCTCACACAGCTGTCTGTCACTCTGTCTCCCTTTTTCTTCTCCCCTTTGTTCAGAGCTCAGATGACAGTTCCTCTCCCCCTCCTCTCTGCCTTCCGCTGCTAACTCTCCTCTCCCTAGGCCTGCTTCTTCTCTGGCTGGCAGCACCTGAGCTTCGCTGCCAGTCGTCTCTTTGGTCAACCCCAGACTGACAGGAGCAAAAACAAATACCTGAAGCTACTCAGCTTTCCTAACAATTCTGAAGCTGACATTTAAGTGTTAGTTTCTGTTTCCCTCACTGAGCAGCAGCTGCAAGTCATGGGACTATGTTTCCCTTCCACAGTCAAGTTACTGTTGGGTTCCCACGGGAAAGGGAGACTGGATGTGACGTTCACTGGTTTCCTGTTTCTTTGTTCTGTCGTTTCGTTGAGCGTTGCTCTCTGCTTCTCACAGAGACAAGATGTATATTTGTATGCTCTCAGCATAGTTCAGGAATAAAGCTTTTTGCAATGTAGCACCATACCTGCTTCATCCTTTCATTTGCGGACTCTGGGATTTTACTCTGCTGGGCTCAAGGCAAGATGAGCCGTATCAGCTCAAGGGCCAGAGCTGAACAATAAAAACTAACATTAAGATGGCCTCTGAAGTTCAGACCAGCCCAATCTGGTGGGATGCGTCCAAGGGAAACGGGGGCATTTGGCAGGCCCCCAGCTGCCTCCAGCCCACCGGCCAGTAACCGGGCAAACTCCGGTCCTCGGAACAGCATCAAAAAGCGACCCGCAGCTTCAGAACTCTTCAGAAGCTGGAGCACCCTCTAATCAGCAGAGTAATTAACTCTTCGCGACAGAAGGGTGGACAGAGGCATATGTAAAGCATATTTACAAGCTGTTTATTCAGCATAGATGAAGACAAAGAAAAACATGTCTGCTCTCCTTCATGTCTAAGAGCAGGAAGCATGAGGCAAAAGCTATACACAAACGGAAGTTCCCAGCAAGCTGTGCTGGAATGTAAACAGACATGTGACATACAATAGCTCCACACATCTGTTTAGGTGGAACGGAACATCAATACCCTAACACAATCATGGTAGAAAAAGGAATAATTTGAGGAAGATTGTTCAAAGAAAAAACTGTAAGTTACTGTTTATTGTGGGGGTGTTAGGTTCCCAGGTGTTGTAGGGGGCACTGTTGAGCTCTGTGAAAATATATGACGTTGGTCACATAGAGGTATTTTTTAAATGAGGATCCCACAGGGAGCCTTACCAAGAGAGGCCAGGATCCCACGATTCTCCTCCATGACGTCCTTATGCAGAGCTCTCTGGTCAGGATCCAGCAACGCCCATTCCTTGTCCGTGAAACGAACAGCGACATCTTGAAAGCACACTGAACCCTAAAAGAAAAAGGGAAATGTCCTCCTCTGAGACAGCAGAAATATGATCTGCTACACAATGCTCTGTTGTTTCCTTCCTGTTAATTCCAGTGTTGTTTCAATAGGATTGCTTTGCTGCACATTTTAAATATGGATGCTTATTTTATTCTGCATTTTAATTACGGGTGTTCATCTTTGTGCAAATAGGTGGTACTCCTCCTTGTGTTTTTCAAGTCATTCTGCCTACACAAGCATTCCAGTTTCCCCAATGGAAGGATCCACTTTCTCATCTCCTTGTGAGCTGTTCTGGGAAGGTTCCCTCCCAATGCCCTAGAGTCAAATCCAAGGGGGTCATGGGGGCCTGGAGGGGAGAGGAATGGGGGGCAAGCCCCATTTTGCAGTAGATGGGGCTCGTTGGGTGAATCCAGGCCACTATTTGTTCTCATTTGTTCACTGCTTAGAAACCGATTTTAGCATTCAGTGATCAATCTAGAAATAAAATAAGCTTATTTTGGATGGCCATCTGTCTTTGATGATCTAGCAGAGATTCCTGCATTGCAGGGGGTCTCCTGGGTCTGAAAGACAAGCAGGGAGGATGGCTTCTGGGAAAAGGAGAGGGATCCACCTGTGGCTCTTCCTTATCCTGACTCACCTCTGCCTCCCGACCTTCCTCTCCCACTTGCCTCCTTCCTCTTCTGCCTCTGATTCTGCACTGCATTCTGCCACAGAGTATCCCAGCTCACTAAGCCTTGTTTCCCCTTCAGCTTCTGACACCTCCTCTTCCCAGGCTTCTCCCTCTTGCCCCTCTGACCGCTCATCCCTCCTCCACCTCCACTCATTCCGACTCTGAGCCATCTTCCCTTCCTGGTTCCCCAGTTGCTTCCTCCCACCATTCCTCTGTGCTCAACCAGTGCATGACATTGCTCCATCCCTCGGTCTCGGTCCCCACAAGGCAGCTTCCCCTGACCTGATCTGGTTCCACAGCCGCTGCTTCCCTTCTGCCCCCATGAAAAGGTGGATCAGGAGGTCTTGCTGGCATCCTTCTGCCACCTGCAAGAGAAAAAAGGTAAGCAGGACGCCTGGAGTGCCTGCTTCTCTCACAGGTGAAATAGGGCATCTCTAACTGCAGATGCGCCTTTGAGAAAGACTTACCTGCTGAGAGCATTTGAATGTTTGTGCCCATTTAATATATTTGTTGTGCAGAAATACATCTCCCCTCTTCTGGACCCTTGTTCCCAACTGTCTCCCCCCAAAACAAGATGAAAAGAACCCTCAGATGAGTTGGAAAACCAACAGAATGAGACCAAACGGAGAAAACCACCTTCCTCCTTACCCAGTGGCCTCTTTCTGGAGTCGAACGGAGGCCTCTCTGCCTCACAGGAATCCAGGTCCATTTCTGCAAAGAGATCCTTTCCCTGAGAAAGAAACATGGATTAAAAACACAGAAAGGTGAGAAATGCTAGAAAGAGAATGACAAAGACTTGAAGGGTGTGAGATCTCATTCCATGGATGCTTTCCCATAAAACGGATGGGCCACCAGCAGACCATTATGGGATGTTCTCTGTCCTGTTTGGAGCCCCTTGGGAGTATCCAGAGGAAAGTCTCTCTCACCTGCTTTCTCTCCTCTGCCTGACTCAGGAGGAAACCTTCGGCCAGGGCCACCGCCTGGGAACTGGTCTCCGCTCCGCATTCCCTCACCCAGCTCTCCATCTCCGGGGGAAGGACAGCCAGGAACTGCTCCAAGATCACCAGGTCCAGCATCTCAGCTTTTGTGTGCCTTTCCGGCTTCAGCCACTGATGGACAAGGTGGTAGAGTCGGCTGCAAGCCTCTCGGGGTCCTTTAGCCTCCTGGCAGCAGAATTGCCTCACCTGCTGGCTCTGCACCTCTGAGCAGAGGGTGTCCTCCTCACCCAGGATCTTCTGCACAGAGTTTTCCCAGAATCCCCCACTGCTCCCAGTTTGGATGGCATGGCCTCTTCCTGCTTCAGGGCCAGCTGAGTCTTGCTCATCCATTTGTGCTCTCAGGAAGCGTCTGAGAGATCAGAAGAAATCCTTTGGTCTTCTACCAAGTTCTGCCCTTCTAAATGAGAAGCTGTAGCAAATCCTACAAAGCAAATACATTGTTCTGTTACAAAATTTGCAGGACAGGAAAAGAAATATTTCCCTGAGCAAGCATGGATGAGTCTTGCTGGGAACCAGGGCTGGACTGCACAGCATCCGAGACCGTGAGCTATCTTTTTGAAAAGAAAGAGGAGGAAGAGGAGGAGAAATAAGTCTCTAGCCTTCTAGCCACGCAAAATGTGGAGGCAACTGAAGGGATTTCTGGGAGATTGATCAACCTGGTTAGGTGAAGTCATGCGTGAAGTCAGAACTGACTGACAAGGGAGTCATTTGTATCTTGTGAAACA
This sequence comes from Podarcis filfolensis, assembly GCF_964270895.1. Classification (NCBI taxonomy): domain Eukaryota; kingdom Metazoa; phylum Chordata; class Lepidosauria; order Squamata; family Lacertidae; genus Podarcis; species Podarcis filfolensis. The sequence continues at coordinate 99,108,365 of NC_139607.1, read as the reverse complement.
TGGATGCTTGGTTGTAGTGGGGGTCCTCACCTGGGGGTCCTCAGGAGTTGCTCTCCACTCCCACCCCCCCTCCCCTGCTTCTGTCTCCTTTTCTTGCACTTGGACTCTCTGCCACTCTCCAGACAGACTCCTGGGGTGGGGTCCCTTTTTCTTTGCTCTGAGGGCCAGGTATGTATCTGATCAACCCCCTGAGGGCCAAGTGGGCAGGGCCAAAGACATCTCCTTTGAATTTAGGTGTGTAATTTATTATTATTAGTAGTAGTAGTATTATTATTCTGTTAGATAGCTTAATACACACACACACAGCCATTGATGCCAAGGTCCCTGCAGGTTCGGTGAGTAGCAGCACCCATTTCCGGCTTCTTTGCCAGCAACAATCCCTTTGGGACAGAGAGGACGTGGTCCTGGGATGCCATGCTCTGGGTGCGAGGGGATTGCTGCAGTGGCCTCCGTGGGGAGCTGCCCTGGGAGGCGACTGGGAAACTGGTTTGCAAATGACTAGGGGCTGGGATCCCTCTCTTTGTTCCTGGCCTTTCTCTCCCACCTTTCTTTCCTCCCTCCATGTGGGGATTTCTTTGGGGGGGGGGCTAGTCCACCTCCTCCTCCAGTTTTAGGAAACCATTTGCATACGTTTCCTCTGTTGTACAATGAGGCTGAGCGATGTCACACTAGGGACTCCTTTGTTTTAAAAAGGGAGATTTCGTGGGATTCAGGGATCGTCTGATCTGCAGGAAGGAGAGCGTGGCAGACCTGGCCCCTCCCTGATCAGGCCCCCCCAGGCACCCTCCCCTGCTGCAGCCCTGGGACCCCCCCCCCCGTCTCCCCACTGCACCCTCTGGGGGGAGAGAGAGGAGACTCACCAGATCCCAGGAGGGGACAGCGAGGCAGCCCTTGCAGGAGAGACCCCAAAGCGAGGAAAGGACTGGGGAGGGAGGGGCCCTGGCTCTGGAGGACCTGCCCCCCTTGCTTCCTGTCCTCTCTAGGAAGGCAGCTCACTTCCCTTTAACCCTTGCCAAGCCGAGTCCCTCCGGCTCAGCCCTCTCTCGCTTGGCAGAACCTCAGATTCTTATTATTTTTTATGGATTAAGGGGGCAGCTGCCCCCCTGGCTACGCCAATGCCCAGATATCCTTTGGGGGTGAGGCTCTTGGCTGGACTCTGAGCATCTCCCTCCCTTGGCCAGAAACCAGAGGAAGAGCTTGCAGGGAAAAGGGCTTTGCAGGAGGCAAGGAAGCTCCTCCTAGAATTCAGGAGTGGAGAGATAGGAGGGGATCCCAGGGTCATCTAGTCCAACCCCCAGCAATGCAGGAATCTCCCTAAAGCATCCATGGCAGATGGCCGTCCGATCTCTGCTTAGAAACCTCCAAGGAAGGAGAGTCCACCACCTCCCAAGGGAGACCCTTCCCCTGCCAAAATGAGTAATAATGAGTAATAAATTAAATGAGTAAATGAGTAATAATTTCTTATGCATGCTTTTCATACTAATATACACAATTATGCCATTTTCCATTCCATAAATGCTTAATTGCTAATTTAATGGATTGAAAATGGATGGTTGTTGTTATGTTTAGGGAAGCTTTTAATATTTGATGGACTATCGTATTTTAATATTTTGTTGGAAGCCGCCCAGAGTGGCTGGGGAAACCCAGCCAGATGGGCAGGATATAAATATATTATTATTATTACTATTATTACTATTATTATTATTATTATTATTATTATTATTATTAAATTGATCAGGTGAGCTTTCTCCTTTCGAAAGAGGAAGGTGGAATCTCCATGGCTGCTGATAGCATAATGTTAAAAGACTAGGGAAATACGGGGAGCCCTAGAGCATCTGCTTGGAATGCAGAATGTCCCCATCAGTGTAGAACAGGGGTCCTCAAACTATGTTCCCTGGCCTGAATCCAGCCCGTCAGGGTCGTGAATCTGGCCTGCACGGTCATTTCAGAACCCACCAAGTGTCTGAGGCTGAAAGCATCTCGCCGCCCGCTCAGTCAGTCCCTGTGAGGTAAACACCACAGGTGTGGTGGCGAGTCTACCAATGAAAGGCCAGGGGTTTTTGCCCGGGGACGGGGAAGTGCTGTCTTTTGGCTTGAAGAGGTTGGCGGAGGAAAGCAGACTTGGGTCGATTTGGTTTCCTTACGTATTCTTTAAAGGTGGGAGAAGGAAGTATAGTCCTATTTTTGTGAGTGGCGCAGCGGTCTTTCCACTCCTGTGATTTACATGCTCTGAAAGTTGGGATCTGTTTTGATATTTAAATTTTAAAAGGGTGGAATGGAACTGGATATTGACCATCTCCTTAGCCTGGGGAGCCACGTTCTGGTTGAAGGAGGCCAGGATTTGCCCCCAAGGCCTGGGGTGTCCCTCCCCTGTAGTAGGACGTGGAATCCAGGAGGAAACTCTTGGAATAGCCTTGCCAGGTGCTCAGGGACGGACTCACCTGTCCCCATGTCCCTATCTTTGCAGATGTGCTGCAAACTGTGTTAAAATGTGACATCAAGCTTTATTTACAGTGGAAAATAACAAAGAAACATGGCGTGAGCTGTCTTCCACAGCTGTCTCCTCCTCGGTCAGAGTAAAAGAAAACAAAGGATGGAAGTGATTTACAGACTGACTTCCATTCTTACACAGACAGTACAGAAGGTGTAAACATGGATATCATTTTACACTAGCAATGGGAGAATGAAATACTGACAGTTTGACCCCCAATTTGCTCCACAGCCAAAGTTGGCAACCCTCATGGTCCAGGAGTGCCAGGGACTCTGTGGTGAGGGCAGTGGGGGCCGCTTTGGCCCAGACTGGCCCCTGACTCTGAGGCATCTTTCCTCCCGCAGGACCTCCGATGTTACGCCCTCTGTGACAATGGGGAAGAGCGGAAACTAGCGGCCAACAGCATCTCTACTCAGCTGGCCTTTGCCCAAAGGTTCCCCCATCTCAGAGCAAGTAGCTCTCCCTCATGGATTCAGTCCTTTCATCACTTCCATCTCCCCAAGAGGCTTCCAAGGCTACTCATCCTCTGTAGTTGAGAACAGACCTAACTGAAAAGAACAGCTTCCTCTTCTGGTGACACCAGAAAATTCTAGAAGATATTCACCCTTTCCATAGCATTATGGATGCACGATTCCCACAGACAAGTTTCCCACAGACAAGTGGAATCTCACCGCTCAGACTGGGGTAGTTTGCAAATACAAACACACACACAATAATTTGTGCCTGTGCTTCTAATAGATAACTAAGTGTGAAGAGCATGTCATGTGCTTCAGCAACAGCCCTCCTGGAAATAAGGAAATGCAACCCCCATTGCTGGTCGACTCAAAAAAGCAACAAGGGAATCTGCTCTGGTGTCCCATGAGGTCTGTGGGGCCCTTAAGTAAGAGGAGCCACTTTTAATAACTGAATTAAAGAAATTTTAACATAATAAAACATTCATATTACATTTTACAATTTTAATTAACACCCCCCCTCCGTGTCTTTCTCCAACTTCCCTTACTGGTTTATAACACCTCTGTTTCGTTTGCTTATAATTTTGTATTCCTTATATATTAAAATGAAGATTATAACATTTGTCTCTTCCTTCTCATTTTTACCTCATAATTGTATTTTCTGTTTGTATTTGTCCACTGTAATTGTATCACTCAAATCCTGCCAGTGAGTTCATTTCTATGCATTGTTTCTGTATATACATCTTAAAAGGTTCCCAATCTTTTAAAAAGTCAGTATTGTCCTTATCTTTAAGTCTCTCAGTTAGCTTCGCCATTTCAGCGTATTCCACCAACTTTTCTTGCCAGTGTTCTTTCGCTGGTATTTCATCGCCTTTCCATCTTTGAGCTAGTAAAATTCTGACCGCGGTTGTCGCATACATGAATAGATTTTTCTTATCTTTTGGTAAATCCTGCCCTAAAATACCTAATAAAAACGCTTCTGGTCTTTTAACAAAGATTTTTTTCATTTCATTATAGAGCATCTCCCAATAGGTGGAGCCAGGTGGGCCCAGGTCCAGGGGGAGGGGGGTTGCCATGGTGACAAGGACCGCAAACTTGCAGGCGGCCATTTTAGGTTAGTAGTGAGGCGAGTGGAGGAGAGAGCAGTTGGTGGCAGTTGACGGAGGACAAGGCGAGGCAATCAGTGGATTCTTATTGTCTCTCTTTCTAATTTCGCTTCTTATTTCATTTATTACTTGTTTTTCTCTTCTTGAAGATGTGCCAGAGGCTTTCTTCATCCAGCAATGGTGAGTATTGGAGGAAACAAGAGTAGGGAGAGCATAGCTGTCAACGTTTCCCTTTTTTGAAGGGAAATTCCCTTATTCCAAATAGGATTCCTCGCAAGAATAGGGAAAAGTTGACAGCTATGAGGGAGAGGATCCGAAAGACCTGCTCCCCGCTGCCAGGGCTCTTTGCCCCCCACTCTGTACTCTCAGCTGTGAGGAACTGACAGCCTGACTTTTGCTGGAGCCAGAGCAATATTTCTTGCTCCAGGTGATGCAGAACTGCCAGGCAGCTGCCCTGAGAGTCCTCCACGCCCTTCAGGTGTCCAAGCACCGGACAGTGGAGGCCGTTCTGGGGAGGGACCCCCATGGGGAGGTGGGGGAGGGAGGGGCTTTGGGGAAGGGGTTGTCCGTCTGCCGGAGAGGAGGACCCTGCTGGCCTAGGTTCACGTATCCTGTTTGAAAGGGGAATCATTGTTGGGACTTCTTGTGAAATTCTGGGTCAGGAGTGCAGTTCCTACAATGGAGGCATGTGCAACACTACTACACTGTGGAACTGTAGTAGGCTCCAATTTGGACTTTATGAACATATGTGGAACAGTAACTAGCAGACATTTGGTTTTTATGAATGAACTGATTTATTGCACTTTATGTGTTGTTTATGTGCAAGATAAACATTTGATATTGTGATAAGAATATATAGAAGAGTATTGTTTATGTGAATCCACAGCCGGTTACGTCTTGTGTTTGTCGAATGTATTTCATGTAACACAAGGTTTGATGCTGTTTTGCAAATTCCTAGAATGGAGGCATGTGCAACAGGTCAGTCGCGATCTACTGGTGGATCCACAACTCTGATCACTGCTCCCTGAGAAAAGCTCAACAACTCTGGGCAAAGACAATGGGTAGATGACTGGCAGGTTTTTTATTACTGGGAGTAGATCTCAGCATCTTGGAAGTTGGACGTCCCTTCTATAATGCATAGGTAAAGGTAAAGGGACCCCTGACCATTAGGTCCAGTCGTGGACGACTCTGGGGTTGCGGCACTCATCTCGCTTTATTGGCCGAGGGAGCCGGCGTACAGCTTCCAGGTCATGTTGCCAGCATGATTAAGTCGCTTCTGGCGAACCAGAGCAGCGCACAGAAACGGAAGGCGAAGGGGTAGATTTAAGAGACCAAATTCCCAAGGGCATAAAACCTCTTCAGTCAGTTTAAAATCCACTTTCCCAGTTTGATGTCCTAAGACATATACCTCATTCAGCCCACATTTTACCAGCTTCCTCACATAAATCTCACAGAGGACTCTGTCAAAAGCCTTACTGAAATCGAGGTGCACAATTTCCACAGCAGTTCCCTGATCAACAAAGTTTGTAACTCCATCCAAAAGAAGAAAAGGCGAGATTTCTCTGGCTTGACTTGTTTGTGAGAAAGCCATGCTTTCATCCTGTATGTTGTAAAATCTTCAGGCCTTTAAGAGTTGGTGCCTATTCCCTACACCCACAGGTCTCAGGATGGTTACAAAATAAAAAAACAACAACCCGAAACACCACATATTAAAAGGGAATTAGATGTCAATCAGCCAAAAGCCTGGTTAAAAAGGTGCAGATTTGCCTGGCTCCTAAAGCTGTATAATGTTTTTTCCGACCATTCTATGGATTCTTTGATGGGAAGTAAGATTGGCAATCTGACTGAAGCTCTTTCCACATTCCACACACTGATAGGGTTTCTCCCCTGTATGAATTCTTTGATGGGAAGTGAGATTTTGGCTCTGACTGAAGCTCTTTCCACATTCTACGCACTGATAGGGTTTCTCCCCTGTATGAATTCTGTGATGGGAAGTGAGAGAGGAGCTACATGTGAAGCTCTTTCCACATTCCTCACACTGATAGGGTTTCTCCCCTGTATGAATTCTTTGATGGGAAGTGAGAGAGGAGCTATTTCTGAAGCTCTTTCCACATTCCACGCACTGATAGGGTTTCTCCCCCGTATGAATTGTTTGATGGAAAGTGAGACTGTGGCTGTGAGTGAAGCTCTTTCCACATTCCACACACTGATAGGGTTTCTCCCCTGTATGAATTCTTTGATGGGAAGTGAGAGAGGAGCTTTCAGTGAAGCTCTTTCCACATTTAACACACTGATAGGGTTTCTCCCCTGTATGAATTCTCTGATGCTTAGTGAGATTGGAACTCTTCCTGAAGTTCTTTCCACATTCCACACACTGATATGGTTTCTCCCCTGTATGAATTCTTTGATGGAAAGTGAGAGAGGAGCTCTGACTGAAGCTCTTTCCACATTCCACACACTGATAGGGTTTCTCCCCTGTATGAATTCTTTTATGGGAAATGAGAGAGGAACTATCTGTGAAGTTCTTTCCACATTCCACACACTGATAGGGTTTTTCCCCTGTATGAATTCTTTGATGGGAAGTGAGATGGGAGCTCTTCCTGAAGCTCTTTCCACATTCCACGCACTGATAGGGTTGGTCCCAGAGAGGTATTTTTTGAATTTCCAGGCAGATATGACAATCCCACAGGGAGCCTTACCAAGAGAGGCCAATATCCCACAATTCTCCTTCATGACGTCCTTATGCACAGCTCTCTGGTCAGGATCCAGCAACGCCCACTCCTCGTCCGTGAAACAAACAGCGACATCTTCAAAGCACACTGGACCCTAAAAGAAAAAGGGAAATGTCCTCCTCTGAGACAGCAGAAATATGATCTGCTACACAATGCTCTGTTGTTTCCTTCCTGTTAATAATAATAATAATAATAATAATAATAATAATAATAATAATAAATTATTTATACCCCGCCCATCTGGTTGGGTTTCCCCAGCCACTCTGGGCGGCTTCCAATAAAAACTAAAATACAATAATCTCTTAAACATTAAAAGTGTCCCTAAACAGGGCTGCCTTTAGATGTCTTCTAAAAGTTTGGTAGTTATTTTTCTCTTTGACATCTGGTGGGAGGGCGTTCCACAGGGCAGGTGCCACTACCGAGGAGGCCCTCTGCCTGGTTCCCTGTAACTTGGCTTCTTGCAGTGAGGGAACCGCCAGAAGGCCCTCAGCACTGGATCTCAGTGTCTGGGAAGAACGATGGAGGTGGAGTCGCTCCCTCATGTATACTGGACCGAGGCCATTTAGGGCTTTCAAGGTCAGCAGAAACACTCAGAAACGATCTGAGAGCCAGTGCTCAGAAACGATCTCAGAGCCAGTGTAGGTTTTTCAAGACCGGTGTTATATGGTCTCAGCGGCCGCTTCCAGTCACCAGTCTAGCTGCCGCATTTTGGATTAGTTGTAGTTTCCGGGTCACCTTCAAAGGTAGCCCCACATAGAGTGCATTGCAGTAGTCCAAGCGAGAGATAACTAGAGCATGCACCACTCTGGAGAGACAGTCTGCGGGCAGGGAGGGTCTCAGCCTGCATACCAGATGGAGCTGATAAACAGCTGCCCTGGACACACAATTGACCTGTGCCCCCATGGACAGCTGCGAGTCCAGAATGACTCCCAGGCTGCGCACCTGGTCCTTCAGGGGCACAGTTACCCCATTCAGGACCAGGGAGTCCCCCACACCACGCCTCCTGTCCCCCCAAAATAGTACTTCTGTCTTGTCAGGATTCAACCTCAATCTGTTAGCCGCCATCCATCCTCCAGCTGCCTCTAGACACTCACACAGAAATTTCACCGCCTTCACTGGGTCCGATTTGAAAGAGAGGTAGAACTGGGTATCATCCGCATATTGATGGACACCCAGCCCAAACCCCCTGATGATCTCTCCCAATGGCTGCATGTAGATGTTGAAAAGCATGGAGGAGAGGACAGAACCCTGAGGCACCCCACAAGTGAGAGCCCAGGGGTCTGAACACTCATCCCCCCCCCCACTTTCTGAACACGGCCCAGGAGGAAGGAGTGGAACCACTGTATGACAGTGCCCTCAGCTCCCAGCCCATCAAGACGGTCCAGAAGGATGTTATGGTCGATGGTATCAAATGCCGCTGAGAGATCCAGCAGAACTAGGAAACAGCTCTCACCTTTGTCCCTAGCCCGCCAGAGATCATCGACCAGTGCGACCAAGGCAGTTTCAGTCCCATGATGAGGCCTGAACCCTGACTGGAAGGGATCCAAATGGTGCACTTCTTCCAGGCGTGCCTGGAGTTGTTCAGCAACCACTCACTCAATCACCTTGCCCAAGAATGGAAGATTTGAGACTGGGCGATAGCCATATTGGCAGCATCTAAAGATGGTTCTTTAATAAGCAGTTTGATAACCGCCTCTTTCAGCGGGTCTGGGAAGGCTCCCTCACAGAGAGAAGCATTCACGACCCCACGAAGCCCATCTCCCAACCCTTCCCGGCTAGCTTTTATAAGCCAGGATGGGCAAGAATCAAGGAGACAGGTGGTCGGTTTCACTCGTCCAAGCAGCCTGTCCACATCCTTGGAGGTAACAGATTGGAACTGATCCCACACAATTGACTAGACAGGACACTAGCACTCTCCTGCCCCGGCCCTGCTCCCACGGTGGAGTCTACCTCTTCCTGAATCTGAGCGACTTTATCTGCAAAAAACTTTGCAAAATCATTGCAGGAGATCATGTGGCCCATACTGGGCCCCAATGTAGCAGGTGGTTCCACTAAATTGCGAACCACCTGAAAAAGTCTCCTGCTGCTGTTTTCTGCAGATGCAATAGAGGCGGCGAAGAAAGTCTTCTTCGCCGTTGCTACTGCCACTTGGTAGGCTCGGCATTGAGCTCTAACCCATGTCCGGTCAGCTTCAGAATGAGTTATCCGTCACCGGCGCTCTAGCTGTCTCAGTGATTGTTTCATTGCCCTCAGATCCGTGGAAAACCACAGGGCTGTCTGGGCTACATGCAGTCAAAGAGGGCGCTTCAGAGCCAAACAGTCAATAGCCCTGGTTAACTCCACATTCCAGCGGGCCACCAGGGAATCAGCTGAAAGGCCATCAACATGGGATAAAGCATCCCCTACCACTCTCTGGAAACCATTTGGAGCCATTAAGTGGCGGGGGCGGACCATCCGAATCAGTCCCACCTCCCTGCAGAGGGGAAGGGTTGCGGAGAAGTCCAGTTGCACCAGGAAGTGATCTGACCATGGCACTGTAACCCCTCCTCCCCACCCACAAAGCCTGGGTTGCTGTGCGTAAGAGAAACCTGGTGGGCAAGCAGCGGCAAGGACAGGCCCATCAGCTTCATCCAACCAAGTCTCTGTTACACATGCCAGATCAAGTCCTCCATGCATGATCAAGTCATGGATGGCAGTGGCTTTATGAATCATTGACCTGGCATTGCACAGCAGCACCTTCAGGTCATGTGGGTATCGCTTGCTGATTCTAGTATCCGTCCGGTCAGGACCAGGCCTGGAGGCAGGGATAGTCCTCCAACAATGACTAAACCTGCCTCCTCTGTAATGACGTGGTCTAGTCTTAGCGTAACTCCTCCTCCTACCCGTGATCACTGAGATCGGTTGTCCCAGTGCATCCCCCCCCCCATGGAACATGCCCCAGCCATTTTGTGGGCTGGGACCCACTCCCTGGCAGCCCTGACACCTCCCCTTAAGAATAAAACCCTTAAAAAAAAAGAACCCACAATAAAACAATACAAACAAAAAACTGTAAAAATTACAAACACATCAAAATCAAAAAATTCCCGAGCCCAACCAGACATCCATCCCACCCCCCACAAAAAAAGTAATCAAAAGGGAAAAAAGAAAATTTTAAAAAACATTTTAAAAAGAACATTGCGCTGCTCCGAGTCCTCCTGGCCAGCAGGAGCAGCAGCAGCAGCAACTGTCCTTATGAGGCCTGTCAGGCCCCGCCCTGGGCCAGGTGGTGAGTGCCAGAAGCGGGGCCCTCAGGCAGGGGAGTTGTTTCAAGAGGATTGCTTTGCCGCACATTTTATTTATGGATGCTTATTTTATTCTAAGTTTTAATTATGCGTATTCTTTTTTGTGCAAATAGGTTGTTCTCCACCTTGTGTTTTCCAAGTCATTCTTCCCCACTGGAAGGATCCACTTTCTCCTCCCCTCCCAATGCCCTAAAGTCAAATTCCAGGGGTTCGTGGGGGCATGGAGAGGGGGAGGAATGGGGGGCAGGCCCCATTTTGCAGCCGATGGGGCTGGTTAGGTGAATCCAGGCCACTATTTGTTCTCATTTGCCCACTGCTTAGAAACCAATCTGAGCATTCCGTGATCAATCTAGAAATGAAATCAGCCTCTTTTGGATGGCCATCTGTCTTGGATGATCTAGCAGAGATTCCTGCATTGCAGGGGGTCTCTCGGGTCTGAAAGACAAGCAGGGATGGTGGCTTCTGGCAAAAGGAGAGGGAGCCACCGGTGGCTCCTCCTTCTCCTGACTCACCTCTGCCTCTCGACCTCCCTCCTCCCACTCACCTCCTTCCTCTTCTGCCTCTGATTCTGCACTGCATTCTGCCACAGAGTCTCCTAGCTCACTAAGCCTTATTACCACTTCAGCTTCTGAAACCTCCTCTTCCCAACCTTCTGCCTCTTCCCCCTCTGACCGCCAATCCTTCTTCTACCTCTACTTCTTGGGCTCTCAGCCGTCTTCCATTCCTGGTTCCCCAGCTGCTTCCTCCCACCACTCCTCTGTGCCCAACCAGTTCATGACATTGCTCCATCCCTCGGCCTCAGTCCCCACAAGGCAGCTTCCCCTGACCTGATCTGGTTCCACAGCTGCTGCTTCCCTTCTGCCCCCATGAAAAGGTGGATCAGGAGGTCTTCCCGGCATCCTTCTGCCACCTGCAAGAGAAAAAAGGTAAGCAGGACGCCTGGAGTGCCTGCTTCTCTCACAGGTGAAATAGGGCATCTCTAACTGCAGATGGGCTTTTGAGAAAGACTTACCTGCTGAGAGCATTTGAATGTTTGTGCCCATTTAATATGTTTGTTGTGCAGAAATACATCTCCCCTCCTCTGGACCCTTCTTCCCAACTGTCTCCCCCCAAAACAAGATGAAATGAACCCTGAGATGAGTTGGAAAACAAACAGAATGAGACCAAATGGAGAAAAACCACCTTCCTCCTTACCCAGTGGCCTCTCTCTAGTGTCCAACGGAGGCCTCTCTGCCTCACTGGAATCCAGGTCCATTTCTGCAAAGAGATCCTTTCCCTGAAAAAGAAACAAGGATTCAAAACAGAGAATGGTGAGAAATGTAGGAAAGAGAATAACAAAGACTTGAAGGGAAGCCCGGGCAGACATTTGTCTGACAATACAAGGAACATAATAAATATTCTGGAGAAACTACAAGTGAACATTAACACTAAAGCTGTTCTTATATTTGTGGACGCGGAGAAAGCTTTCGACAATATTTCCTGGAGCTTTATGAAGAAAAATTTACAAGGGATGGGGGTTGGTCAGGGGTTTGAGAATGGTATAGGTGCAATTTATTCAGAACAAAAGGCTAAGTTAATTGTGAACAACGTAGTTACAGAAGAATTTAAGATAGAGAAAGGAACACGACAAGGTTGCCCAATTTCCCCATTGCTTTTTATATCTGTTCTGGAGGTTCTGTTAAATATAATTAGAAGAGACCAATTGGTTAAAGGTATACAAGTTGGAGCAAAACAGTACAAATTGAAAGCGTTTGCTGATGATCTGGTACTGACATTACAGGAACCAGAGTCCAGTACTAAGAGAGTACTGGAACTAATTCAAGAATTTGGCCAGGTAGCAGGTTTTAAATTGAACAAAATGAAAACCAAAGTGCTAGAGAAAAATCTAACAGAGATCGAGAAAGAGAGGTTCCAGAAAGAGACAGGATTAACACTGGTTAAAAAAGTGAAATATTTAGGGGTGAATTTGACAGCTAAAAATGTGAACTTATTTAAGGACAATTATGAAAAATGTTGGTTGGAAGTGAAAAAGGATTTAGAAATATGGTCAAATTTGAAATTATCAATGCTGGGCCGAATCGCTGCTATAAAGATGAATGTATTGCCTAGAATGTTGTTTTTGTTTCAAACACTGCAAGTTATAGATAAGATGGAGTGTTTCAAGAAGTGGCAGAGAGATATCTCAAAATTTGTCTGGCAGGGCAAGAAACCTCGAATAAAATTTAAGATTTTAACTGATGCTAAAGAAAGAGGTGGATTTGCCCTGCCGGACCTTAAACTATATTATGAAGCAGCGGCGCTTTGCTGGCTGAAAGAATGGCTACTTATTGAGAATACTGATATTTTGGATTTGGAAGGTTTTAACAACGTATTCGGATGGCATGCATATTTGTGGTATGATAAGGTCAAAGCACATAAAGCATTTAAGAATCATATTGTCAGAAAATCTCTTTTTAATGTCTGGATAAGATATAAGGATTTATTGGAAAATAAAAACCCAAGGTGGCTGTCTCCAATGGAAGCGAAAGCTCAGAAAAAACTCAATATGGAGGCCAGTTGGCCGAAAGAATATATGTTAAAGAATATATGTTAAATAAATTATTGACGGAAAGCAGGAAAGGTTAAATTACCTTGTTTTAATAAAATATGGATAAAAATTTGGGAAAGATGGAAAGGATTTGCTGAAATAACAAATTGAAGCAGAATACAAAAAGGGAGGTGTGAGGAGGTCAAAGAAACAAGCTAATGAAAGTTATACTATAGAAGGTTTAAACTAATTTTGTGTATTTTTTTATTGTTTGATTGTTTATTTTTTGTATTTGTGTTGTTTTCTTGTTATTGTTGGTGTTATATTGTCAAAACTTTAATAAATATTACTTTAAAAAAACAAAAACAAAGGAAAGTCTCTCTCACCTGCTTTCTCTGTTCCTGCTTTCTCTCCTCTGCCTGACTCAGGAGGAAACCTTCGGCCAGGGCTACCGCCTGGGAACTGGTCTCCGCTCCGCATTCCCTCACCCAGCTCTCCATCTCCGGGGGAAGGACAGCCAGGAACTGCTCCAAGATCACCAGGTCCAGCATCTCAGCTTTTGTGTGCCTTTCTGGCTTCAGCCACTGATGGTCAAGGTGGTAGATGTTGGGATACTGCCAGAGAGATAAGATCCATCTGAGCCCCAAGCTCGGATGCCGGACGATCCATCGACCTCCCGTAGTCAGGCAATATCAGCAATTCAGCGACACTAAGCCTCTGGCTTAGAGCACACTCTTTCAGCAGAATTCACACAACAGAAGTTGCACAAGCATGAGAGCAGAACTGCATATTTACAGTTTTATTCAGCGTAGGTCAGAACAAAGAAATCATGACCGTCTCCTCCGACTGCTCAGGCAAGACAGCCAAAAACGAAACGAACAGACAAAACATAAACATCCTGTGAGACAGGAAATACGCAGGGTGTTACACAAACATCCTGCTGCCTTTTAAGGTGGAATGGAAATATCCTAACATCCTCCCCCTTTCCGTGTAACCTGTAGTACCTGTGGTTCAACCCAATTGCAACCTTTGTACGTAAACCTTAAGTTGTTCTCTGTTAACAACCTTAGACAACAGATCAGCAGGAATTTCATTTCCCGGCATGTAGGACACTTGAATGAGTCCTTTCTGAATACACTCTCTTGCACGATGTAGCTTAATCTGCAAGTACTTGGTCCTTTGCTTGCAACTCTCCGAGTTCAGCAAAGCCAAACAAGATCTATTGTCTTGATACACTTGTATAGGACATTTCACAGAAACCCCAATGTCCTTAAACAGTTGCATCAACCATTCACAATCCATGAGTGAAAATGACAGAGCATTGAGTTCTGCTTCACAGGAACTTAGGCTAACCGTTGTCTGCTTTTTTGCACAACCAGTCAAACAGGCAGTGGTTGTACATGTAGCATACTCCAGAAGTGCTTGTACCATCCGTGGTGTCACTTCCAAAACTTGCATCTGCAAAGATTTCAAGACCTCCAGTCTTCTGACTGGTGAACCTCAGCCTGTAGTGCATAGTCCCTTTCAAATACCGGGCTATGCGCTTCAGAGCTTTCCAATCCTGAACAGTAGGATTGTTAGCATGTCTGCTCAGCAGGTTAGTGCTTACAGCAATGTCAGGTCTCGAACATCTAGCAATGAAATTCAACTTGCCTAGAATGCATCTGTACAGCGTTGTGTCAGAAAACGCTTCAGCAGTACTATCTACCTGGTAACCTGTCACCATCGGTGTGTCTGCTGGGTTTGCATCAACCAAATTCAACCTGGTTAATACATCAGTAATTTTCTGTGTTAGGTGTACCAGAAAATTACCTGCTTGGTCTCTCTCCACCTGCAGAGAAAGATAGTTGGATACCTCACCAAGATCCTTCATGTCAAAGTGCTCCTTCAGCTGAGCTAGGGTGCTTTGGTAAAAAGCCTGATTCTTCCAAAACATCAGAAGATCATCAACAAAACATAAACAATACAGTTTGTTTTGCCCCTCCTCCTTGACAAACACACACGGATCAGCTTTGCCCTGGTGAAAACCTAGAGAAAGCAACGTTTCAGTGAGTTTTGTGTTCCAACACCTGGCACTCTGCTTGAGACCATACAAGGATTTCCGCAGTTTACAGACAATTCCCTTCTGTATCTGCATCCCGTCAGGTGGAAGCATGTACAGCTCCTCCCCCAGAATCCCGTACAAAAAAACTGTATTAATGTCATGATGGGAAACATGCATTTTCTCCTCCGCAGCGATCTTGAGCATCAGCCGAATGCTCTCATATTTGACCGTGGGTGAGTAGGTCTCGTGGTAATCCTGCCCTGGTACCTGTGAAAAACCTCTGGCAACCAATCTGGCTTTGTGTCTGACAACCTTGCCATTCTGGTCTGTCTTGGCCTTGAAGACCCATTTGCTGCCAACCAGTCTCATCCCTGGGACTACCGGTACCAGCTCCCAAGTTTGGTTCCTGTTCAAGGAATCAACTTCAGCCTTCATGGCATTAAGCCAAGGCTCAGCATCTTTAGAGGTTAACTCCTGGACCTCCTTGAAGCTTGAAGGTTCCCACACCTTCTCTGAGCTACTAAGAACAGCAGTTGCCATCTTAGCAAACTCATCAGCAAATCTCTTAGGAGGTTTGCCTTTGGTCGCCCTTTCAGACCTGCGAACCAGACGCAAGTCTTCTGGACTCATCTCCTCCTTCTTAGGAGAATAGTGACCAATGGTGAACAGTGGTTCTTCCAGTTCATTGTCAGACTCATCAGATGGTCTGACTGAGGCCTTTGCGCTCTTGTAGTCTGCTGTGTCATCACTGTCACTGACAGCAGCAGCAGCGCCGCCCACTGAACTGGAATCCGAACTCTGATCATCATCATCATCATCATCATCATCATCATCATCCTCAGTTTCCTCAGCTTTCTCAGCATGATCTGCTTTCTTCACATCACCTTCATCCTCCTCTGGGTAACTCTGGAAAATTCCCACATTTTCCCCCCACTTAGGATTGTACTCAACACTCCTTGTGAACTTTATGGATTTAGAGTTAGTCATCCATACTCTGTATGCACCTTTTTCGTACCCCATGAACAAACCATGTGCCCCACGCTTCCCAAGCTTGTTGCTTTGTGGGGTGTGCACCCACATGTCAGAACCAAAGATTCTCAAGTGCTTGGTGTTAGGTTGCTTACCAAACATTTTCTCATAGGGAGTGCAGCCAATAGGTGATGAGAGTCTCCTGTTAAAAGAATAAACAAAATTCGCCAAAGCCTCCCCCCAAAACTTCTCAGGGAGATTGGCATCATGCAACAAGGTTTTTATGCCTTGCAGCAACGTTTGATTTGCTCTCTCCGCAAGCCCATTCATCCATGGCGATCTAGGCGTTGACATGTCATGCTGGATTCCCTTCTCAGTCAGGAAAGCTTCAAACTGCTGAGAAGTGAACTCCCCGCCCCGATCAGTAAACAGACAACCAATACGTTTACCATGAGCATTCTCCAACCAAGCACAGAATGCCTTGAACTTAGGAAATGCTTGCGATTTCTGCTCGAGCATAAACACATGAATGTACCTGGAAAAAGAATCAATTAGAACCATGAAGTACCTTGCTCCTCCCAAAGAGGGCGCTAGAGGACCTACCAGGTCTGCATGAACTAGCTGGTAGGGTTTGGAAGCCTGCCTGCTAGACTCCTTGCCTTTTGGAGCAACCTTCACCTTGTTCTCTGCACAAGATACACATTTCATGTGAAATTTGCAAGGTTTGATGTCCAAACCTTCAACCAACCCAGGCATCTTGGCTAGCGCTTGCCAAGAGAGGTGACAAAATCTTCGATGTGCATCATGAATGCAACCTGCATGAAGAACCTTGTTAGTTTGTGCAACACAACAAGTATCAGCATTAGACACAGCAACATTGTCATCATAAGTTAGACAGAACAAACCATCCATCAACTTTGCATGCAAAATGTCCTCTTTGCCTTTTCTGATGACACAGATAGTCCTCTTGAAGGTAATTTCAAAACCACGCCGATTTAGCTGTGGGACACTAAGCAAATTGTCCGCAGCTCCTGGAACAAAAAGTACATTGCTAATGGTCGTATTCAGACTTGCAAGTTTCACAGTTCCAACTCCTGTAGCTTGCAAAGTCCTTCCATCAGCCAGCTGGACCTCTCCATCTTGAGGTGTGAAGGAGACAAACAGATGGCGGTCTTTGCTGAGATGGCGCGTTGCAACCTGAGTCAACAATAAACCTGGCCTTCCCCTTCGAAGCAGATTTGCTGGCAAACAAAACCTTGTTTTCCACCAGCGCGGGCTTTTGCAGCTTGCCCCCCTGCTCCTGGCCATCAGACTTGCCTTTAGCCTTTGGTGAAGCTGTGCCAGCAAACATAGCCTTGTTTTCCACTGGCGAGGGCTTTTGCTGCTTGCCCCCCCGCTCCTGGCCATCAGACTTGCCTTTAGCCTTTGGTGAAGCTGTGCCAGCAAACAAAGCCTTGTTTTCCACTGGCGAGGGCTTCTCACCCCCCTTCTGCTTCGGGCCATCTGCAGGCTTTCGTCTCTGTTTACGTCTGGTCTTCCGGCCTCTGCAAAGGCTCTGACCTTGGTTCTCACGAGAAACAGAGCTCTCAGCTGCCGACTCCTTGGCTCCCCCTGGAGGCTGGAATGCTGCCTGGGATGACATCACAGTCAGCTCCCCCTGCAGCTTGCAACCGGTGCCCTCGGCATCTCTGCATTCACTAGCATTCTGGGAAACAGCCAGGACCTCCGATGCATTCAAACACTGGGCTGGGATTATTGGCTGGTGGGCCCTTTTAAAGCATCCCACATGTCACGTGCCGTGAGATTTCCAGCAAGCGTCTTTATTTCCTCCAGAGAGACGGATAAGACAATAACATCCACGGCCCTCAAATTCTGGCTCTGCCATTTCTCTGTCCGAGGAACTGGAGGGGCTTCAGACACAGTATGCCACACTCCAAACTGACGCAGCAAACTCTCACACCATTTAGCCCAGGTCTCATAATTGTCCCGATTTAACTTTGGACACTCAGCAGCTTCAGAGGCTTGGAAAAACTCCATTCCACCTCTTAACGCCAGCCGTGAGCCTTTATGCCTCCAAAGACTTCTTATCTTGGCAGCTCATAAATCACGATGCCTCTGGCTCGGCTCCCAGGCCAATTAATTGTGCCGGACATCAAAGACTTCTTCCGCGGCAACGAAAAGCCTTTACTTTCGCTTTTCCCACACATACCTCAGCAGTCTGTCGCTGTCTTACTCTCCTGCAAGTGCCGTGAATCTGGGCCCGAAACCTGTTGTTGGGATACTGCCAGGGAGATAAGATCCATCTGAGCCCCAAGCTCGGATGCCGGACGATCCATCGACCTCCCGTAGTCAGGCAATATCAGCAATTCAGCGACACTAAGCCTCTGGCTTAGAGCACACTCTTTCAGCAGAATTCACACAACAGAAGTTGCACAAGCATGAGAGCAGAACTGCATATTTACAGTTTTATTCAGCGTAGGTCAGAACAAAGAAATCATGACCGTCTCCTCCGACTGCTCAGGCAAGACAGCCAAAAACGAAACGAACAGACAAAACATAAACATCCTGTGAGACAGGAAATACGCAGGGTGTTACACAAACATCCTGCTGCCTTTTAAGGTGGAACGGAAATATCCTAACAGTAGAGTCGGCTGCAAACCTCTTGGGGTCCTTTGGCCTCCTGGCAGCAGAACTGCCTCAACTGCCGGCTCTGCACCTCTGAGCGGAGGGTGTCCTCCTCACCCAGGATCTTCTGCACTAGTGTATCTGAAGAAGTGTGCATGCACACGAAAGCTCATACCAAGAACTAACTTAGTTGGTCTTTAAGGTGCTACTGGAAGGGAAAAAAAATTTGTTTTGAATAATAATAATAATAATAATAATAATAATAATAATAATAATAATTATTATTATTATTATTATTATTACAACCCCCAGCAATGCAGGAATCTCAGCTGAAGCATCCATGGCAGATGGCCGTCGGATCTCTGCTTAGAAACCTCCACGGAAGGAGAGTCCACCACCTCCCAAGGGAGACCTTTCCCCTGCCCAACTGCTCTTAGATGTCCCTCAAGGCAGCGGGTCCTGAGTTCCAGCCCTGCTGAAACAATCGCACTGGCTGCCAAGGAGGAACCAAGCGAAGTTCAAAATAAATAAATCCTATTCTCATCAGAAATGAGTAATACTTTCTTTTCTTTAAAAAAAAATATATTTATTGAAATTTTCAAAAAATAAAAAAGAAAGACAAAAAAGAGAAAAGAGAGAAAAAAGAAGAAAAAGGAACAATTAAAAAAGTTTACATTGCTTACTTTCCATAACCAATTTCCTTGACTTCCCCACACCTGCCCTTCTTGTATTCCAATTCCAATTTTTAGCTCAGCAAATTCTTGTCCAAACACTTTACCTTATTTTCTCTAATTCATTTTAATTAACCAATTTTAACTTATAAACCTCAATCTTTATATATCAATACTTATTCTTAAAAAACTTTTCCTAAATTCACCCCATCAATTTAATTAACCCATTTTAACTTAAAAACCTCAATCTTTATACGTCAACACTTATTCTTAACAATCTTTTTCTAAGGTCGGCCCCAATTCCCTTCCCCAAAATCCCCATTTTTATGTTAGTGGCAAAACCAACTTAATTGAGTAATACTTTCTTATGCATGCTTGTGCACGCATCAAAAATATGCTATTTCCCTTTCCATAAATGCTTAATTGCTAATTCAAAGGACTGAAAATGGATGGTTGTTGTTATTATGTTTAGGGAAGCTTTTAATATTTGATGGACTTCCCAGAGTGGCTGGGAAACCCAGGCAGATGGGTCAGGTATAAATTATTATTATTATTATTATTATTATTATTATTATTATTATTATTACTACTATTGACCAGGTGAGTGTTCTCCTTTTGAAAGAGGCAGGTGGAATCTCCACAGTTGCTAATAGCATAGCGTTGAAAGACTAGTGAAATATGGGGAGCCCTAGAGCATCTGCTTGGCATGCAGAATGTCCCAGGGTCAACCCCTGACATCTCCTGCAAGGGCTGGACGAAATCCCTGCCTGAAACTCTGGGGAGCTGCTGCCAGTCAGTGTAGGCCAGGGGTCCTCAAACTATGTCCCACGGGCCAAATCCAGCCCTCCAGGGTCGTGAATCTGGCCTGCACGGCCATTTCAGAAACCGCCAAGTGTCTGATGCTGAAAGCATCTCACCATCCACTCAGTCCTTGCGTCACACTGAGGTAAACACCACAGGTGTGGTGGCGGCTCTACCAATGAAAGGCCAGGTGTTTTCACCTGGGAACGGGGAAGTGTTGTCTTTTGGCTCGAAGAGTGAAGTGCAGGTTGGTGGAGGAAGGCAGACATGGGTCGGTTTCATTACGTAGATGTTTATTTTAAAGGTGGGAGAAGGAAGTACAGTATAGTCCTATTTCTGTGCGTGGAGCAGCGGTCTTTCCACTCATGCGGTTAACATGCTCTGAATGTTGGGATCTGTTTTGAGATTTAAATTTTAAAGGGGTGGCGTGGAACTGGATATTGACCATCTTCTTAGCCTGGGGCAGGGGTCAGCAACCTGTTTCAGCCACGGGCCGGTCCACCGTGCCTCAGACCATGTGGGGGGCCAGACTATATTTTTGGGGGGGCTGAACGAATTCCTATGCCCCGCAAATAACCCAGAGAGGCATTATAAATAAAAGGGCACATTCTACTCATGTAAAAACACGCTGATTCCCGAATTGTCCGCGGGCCGGATTGAGAAGACGATTGGGCCACATCTGGCCTGGGGAGCCACATTCTGGCTGAAGGAGGCCAGGATTGGCAATCAAGGCCTGGGGTGTCCCTCCTCCCCTGCAGTAGGAATTTGGAATCAGGAGAAAACTCTTGGAATAGCCTTGCCAGGAGCTCAGAGACGGACTCACCTGTCCCCATGTCCTTCTCTTTGCAGATGTGCTGCGGTTGCACATCCCTCCCCCAGGGGTGAGTATTGGGGAGAACCAGAGCAGGGACTCAGACATGCCCTCCTTGCCCCCCACTCTGCACTCTCGGAGGTGGAGAAGCCCTCCCTTCCTGAGGAACTGACTTTTGCCTTTCAGCTGCTGGAGGAAGATCAGCTGTACCTGCCGGAGGTGATTCATCACTGCCAGGCAGCTCAGCTCAGGGGGCTCCGAACCCTGAAGTGCTCCAAGCAGGAGACGGCCAAAGCCATCCTGGTGAGTGATGGGTGGTGTGGGGGACCCTCATGGGGAAGTGGGGGAGGGAGGGGCTTTGGAGAAGGGGTTCTCCGTGTGCCAGAGGAGGAGGACCATACTGGCCTAGGTTCACGTATCCTGCTTGAAAGGGGAATCATCTTAGGGACTTCCTGTGAAAATCTGGGTCAGGAATGCTGTTCCTGGAATGTACAAACACACAAAACGTAACAGTCTGTGGATTCACATAAACAATACTCTTCTATATATTCTCATCACAATATCAAATGTTTATCTTGCACATAAACAACACATAAATTGCAATAATATAGACGGAAGTCCCAATAAATCAGTTCATTCAAAAGACCAAATGTCTGCTAGTTTCTGTTCCACATACGTTCATAAAGTCCAAATTGGAGCCTATTACAGTTCCACAGTGTTGACAAGGATTTCCGGAATAATGCCTTGTTTCGCTCTCATGGGCTTCATTCCTTCTACATATTCTAAGTAATATAAATGACTATAATGTCACAATTCAACATATTTTAACAAATTAACAAACCTGTGTATGGATCAAGTTTGCTTTACATTTGTTGTTTTAAAGGGGTCACTTAAAGAAGAAAACCTTGCAGCTGCAGATTGCTGTCACCTGTAACTAAAATCAATGCTGCGCCTGTCTATATACATTGTAAGACTTGTTGTTCACTGCAGAAACCACTGTGTTATAAGTTCCATTGTCTGGATACTTCATATATGGTATGTACTTTTATAGCACAATTGTTTTTATAATTTTAATTTGTTAAATGATCTAGTGGTCGATCCACAACTCTGGTCACTGCTCCCTGAGAAAAGCTCAAGAACTCTGGGCAAAGACAATGGGTAGATCACTGGCAGGATTTTTATTACTGGGAGTAGATCTCAGTCTCTTGGAAGTTCTGGCATTGTGGCTAGTTCAAGGTACTAGCACAACTTTAATTGCCACTCATCTTTTGTTGATATTAACTCATTTTCCAGTATTTTGCTATTAACATCCTAGCCGCTGTTGTCGTGTAAAGAAACACTCTCTTATTTTCATTTGGTATGCTTATTGTAAGAATATAAAATAGGAAAGCTTTGGTTTTCTTTAAAATAAATAGCATTTATTTTATTTTATTTTACCTTTGGGGACATGTCCACCACATGTGGAATAAGGTTCCCTCATTTTGTCTGCATCTCCAACATTTATTGCTGATATTTATTTATTTTGACTGATTTGGATGGGGTCAGGTACCATCTAAAAACCAGATAGCATGTGGTGAATTTTAAGTCTTTTTTCATAATTTCCCCCATTTTTCATCTTCATTGGATAGCCACAATCGTGTGCCCATTTCACCATCACCTCCTTCACCTCCTAGTCCTTAAGGTTCCAGTCCAGTAACAATCTGTGTGGTTTTGATATCTTTGTATTATTTAATAATATTATTTAAAAACAACGACAACCCGCTGTTGTTCTGTCAAGTCCATTTATTTTTTGTCTGGAAAAAATTGTTTAGCTGGTAATCTATCTTTTTTACTTTTGTTTTCCTTTTATATTTTTTTTTGTATTTTTAGCATATAATAACAGTCGTAATTATATGGAAATGTGATAATAATATTGAAATGAATAAAATGCTTAACTCGCCAAGATTTTTATTGTTTGCGGCTTCCCAAGAAAACTCAAGGAGATTCTCTCCTTTTTGGCTTTTACCTCTTACCTTTATAACTGTGTCTTTATGTCCCAAAAGTCCTGCCCCACCCTCCCGCTTACAGGATATCCCTTCTACAGATGTCAACGCAGACCCAATGGTGGAAAACCCTCAGCCCAATTCCTCGTGACCACAAGACTATTTATTACCTGCAGCAACAACAAAAGACACCAGAGTGGCCACAGCTATCTCTTTCCAAAGGATATAGACTGACAGGGAGGGGGCTGACAAAGGGGGGAAAGTTGAATTGCAAGCACATTCTCTTACCTCTTAAACCTCAAGACTCTGTGCCCCAGGATTGAAAAGATATGTAAAAGATCACGATTGCCTCAAGATAGGCAACTCAGATTTCATTAGTATGTTGTGTGTTATTATGTAGGAATGCTGTGTCTGAGAGTATGCTATTTCCACAAAGGGGGGATTCAATTTTTGTGTATAATTGTTTTTATGTTCAATGTATAGTGTCTTATTGCCTACACCCCAGTGGAGGATTCTCATGCATTTTAAGCTTTCTAATAGATCAGACTATTGCGGAGTCCAGTATTGAGATTAGATCAATTTATGACCACATTTCCTTGCTCCACCTGGCACTCTGCAGTGTGCCAACCTTCTCTATCCATTTTTAAATGGTTTCAAATCCACTTCGCCAAGACAAAGCTTCAGGAGCCATTAAACAGCAGATACATGAAGGTGTATATGCTTTGACTTAGCAGGAATGGTCCCTTATAGAGTTAAAATGACTAATTTGAACAACTGCCCTTTTTAGAATGGTTTTTCACAGACATAAAAGACAGAGTCGGTTTTGTCCTCCCAGACTTTAAATTATATTATGAAGCTGCATGCCTGATATGGATTAGGGACTGGGTGAAGTTGGAAAAGCAAGAAGCATTAGAATTGGAAGGACATGACAATAGATTTGGCTGGCACGCATATTTATGGCATGGGAAAGGGAAGGTACATAAAAGTTTTTATAACCATATAATTTTGAAATCACTAATGAGTGTATGGGGGAGATATAAAGATTTGTTAGAACAGCAACCCCCTTGGTGGCTTTCACCACATGAAGCTTTACTGCTCAAACCACTTGGAAAGAAAGGAAAGTGGCTTACCTATGCTGACTTGTTAAAGGATCAAGAAGGAAAATGGAAACGAAGAGATTACGAGGAAATAAAAGACCATTTTCAGAGTTGGTTACAAGAAGACAATAAGAAATGATTTCGCTACACAACATCTAGATTTCAAAAGGAAGTCGTAGAAGGGAAAGGGAAGTTGCTGAAAGGTGCATATAGTATTCTGCTAGAATGAGAAACAAAAGATGAAGAGGTGAAATCAGTCATGATTAAATGGGCACAAGATATAGGTCATAATATAATGCGGGAAGGGAGGTTTTCTTTCTGGGGGGAGGGGAAAATGGGGGGAATGAGGATGATGTGTTTTTTATAAATTGCTGTTGAAATTCCTAATAAAAAATATTCAAAAAAAAAGTTGAGAACCATGGGGCTATATAAATTCTAATTGGAATCAGTTTGAATTGGGCAAGTGTATCCAGGCTGCAATTATCTTTTTGGTCCCTTAGGAACTGTGGGGTTAGGCTCTGCGATCCAGAGCCTGTGGAGTCTGGTACTCTTACGCTGCGACTCAGCTTCCTGGACTTGTAGCAGAGAAACACAGCTTTGTGCTTGTGTGCATCTATACACAGCCACTTTCTAATCTAAGCAGCTTTATGTACAGAAGCAAAAATATGTACAGAAGCAAAAATAATTCATCCGTTCTGGGAGCGGCAGATATCGCTACTCCTTTCGTCTTGGTCAGAAAACGAAAGCAGAAAGACAAATAACAGATCCCGGATGTAAGGATCTCCACCCCTCAGTGGGCACAACATAAGCCTCTGAGCTGTTTTAACCCTGTAAGCTCTGATTCTCCTCACACCTCCTCTTGTCTTGCACTGCTGGGGCTCGTAAGCATCAACACTTACCCCCAAAACAACCCTGCACAGAATTCACTGTGCCTCTGGAAACCCATCTCCCAGATTCTGCTGGCTTGGACAGTACTTCAGCATCACCAAGCCTGACTGGACATTCCGACACACGTTTTGGAAACGTATGTCCAAATGTTTGGTTCTGGCCTTAAACTGCCCAGACTCTGCCAACTTCAGACAGGGTTGATTATCCTCCCAGACAGTGACGGGCAAACAACAATCCCTGCAGATTTCTTGGACCAAACACGTGTAAAACTCTAGTTCTCTGCAAAGCTCTGACAACGCACTGAATTCAGCTTCAGTAGAGGAAAGCGCAATGAGACTCTGCTTTTGGGACTTCCACCCAACTAGAGTGTCCCCAAACTTTATTCCCATCCTAGGCACAGACTTCCAGATTCGCCCAGTCGCTATCAGTCCAGCACGTAAGCTTGGTTTCACCCTTAGCCAACAGTTTGAGACAGAAATCTTTGGTATCCTGCAGGTAACCCAGCATCCTCTTGATACCATTCCAGGCACTCACACTTGGCCTTGTAGCTTCCCTGCTGAGCAGATTGGTAGCAAATGCTAGCGTATGTCTGGTCTGCTCCACTGGGAGAGATACAGCAAACTACCCAGAGCTGACTGAAAGATCTCAGTGTTTTCGAACTCGGCACATTCCCCTAGCTGACTGTCTTTCATTCTGAACTTCTCAAGCAACAGCTCAATCTGGCCTTTCTGACTGAGCAAGAAGCTTCCGTCCTGGGACCTATCTATCTGGACGCCTAGGTAAACTTTCACTGGATTAGGTTTTTGAGTTGGAAATGTTTTCCAAGCTCTGTGGCAAACCCTTGAACCTCTTTCCCTGTCTTTGCCACATAGATTGTATCATCCACAAAAATCAAGACCACCTCTTGTGACTCTCCTGACCCTTTCAGGTACAGGCAGCTATCAGCAAGACTCCTCTTGAAACCCATGCTCTCTAAGGCTTCATTCAGACACAAGTTCCAGTTCCTGGCCGATTGCTTCAGACCGTAAATGGACTTATGAAGCTTCCACACTGCATCTGGCCTATTGCTCTCAAGCCCTGGAGGAGGATGCATGTACAGATCCTCCTGGAGGTCTGAGTTCAAATAGGCTACATCCACATCAAAGTGATGCACCTGATGACCTCTCTGTGCAGCAATGGCTAAGAGCATGCACAGACTTTTACTTCTGGAAGTAGGAGCATACACCTATGCTCTGGAAGTAGGAGCATACACCAGGCAGCAGTTCCACTGCGTAAACCCTCTGGCTACCAGCCTAGCCTTGTACTGCGGTTCTCCAGTTCCTGTGGGTTTAAGACGGTAAACCCGGCGGCTGCTCACGGCCTGCTTGCCTGCTGGCAGTGTCGTGATGGAGAACACACCTAGAGACTCCATTGAGTTCATTTCCTTCTGCATTGCCTCTTGCCACTTCCTGGCTTCCTCTTCAGGCAACTTCTGAACTTCCTCAAAACTCTCTGGTTCACACTGAGCCACACCAATCCACACGCTAGTGACCTCAAACCTTTCAGGTGGTTTTCCTTTAGTAGTGTGAGCTGAACACCTCAGCACAACTTCAGGTACCCCCTCTGACCCACTAGGGCCAACTAGTGTGTCCTTGCTCTCCCCTCTGACTTACTGCGCATTCTGGATTTCTCAACTGGACTTGTGGGTGAGAAGGAGCACTCTTTGGCTCTAGCTTAACAGCTTTAGGAGATGCCCTTTCCTGTTCCTGCTCTGGGTTGGGACTCTGAGCCTCAGCAGCAGGATCAGTTTCTACCTTTCCTTCATCAGCAGAGTCAAGCAGACTCTCTGAAAGAATGTATGGATTCCCATGTATGCATTTCCACCCACTCTGCTCACAGAACTCAGCACTCCTGCTGACTAGAATCCTAGACTGATTGCCTTCTGGATAGGCAAATCTCCACCACTTGGTCCCTGGCTCATACCCACAAAGGATCATTCTCTGGGACCTAGGGCCACCCTTTCTGTGTTTGCACAAGGACCCAAGCCTCACATCCAAACACACGGAAGAAATGCACCTTGGGCTTAGAATAGAATCATAGAATCATAGTGTTGGAAGAGACCACAAGGGCCATCGAGTCCAACCCCCTGCCAAGCAGGAAACACCATCAGAGCACTCCTGACATATGGTTGTCAAGCCTCTGCTTAAAGACCTCCAAAGAAGGAGACTCCACCACACTCCTTGGCAGCAAATTCCACTGTCGAACAGCTCTTACTGTCAGGAAGTTCTTCCTAATGTTTAGCTGGAATCTTCTTTCCTGCAGTTTGGATCCATTGCTCCATGTCCGCTTCTCTGGAGCAGCAGAAAACAACCTTTCTCCCTCCTCTATGTGACATCCTTTTATATATTTGAACATGGCTATCATATCACCCCTTAACCTCTTCTTCTCCAGGCTAAACATGCCCAGCTTCTTGCTGTGCAGCAGAAAATAGGGCGTGTCCCCTACTACAGAACTGTAAGAACGGTTCAGTGAACGATGTGGATTTCCACGCTTCCAGCCAAAACCGCTGGGGCAACCCTGTGTCAAAGAGCATGGTTTTGGTTGCCTCCTGCAGCATTCTCTACCTGCATTCTGCAACGCCATTCTCCTGAGGAGAATTTGCTACAGTCAACCTGTGGTGTATGCCTTTCTGGCAGAAGAAGTTCTGCAAGGCAGACCTGGTGAACTCTCCACCGCGATCTGATTGAAAGCCCTTGACCCGCAGTAAGAACAGTAGTTCTCACTGCCGTTATCCAGTCTTTCACCAAAGCAGCAGCCTCTCACTTGTGCTTCAGAGAGAAAATCCACCCATTTCTGGAATAATCATCCACCAGAGATAGCACAAATTTGGCCCCGCCCAGACTGGCAACTGGCATAGGGCTGCAAAGGTCTGCATGGACTAGCTCAAAAGGTTTTGTAGTTACTCTGTCAGACCTAGGATAAGAGCACATCTGAACCTTGGCTTTCTTGAAGGCACCCTGCATTCCAGGTATTTGTCACATGCCTTCATCTTGCACCCCTCAGTGCACCCTGGGACCTTCTTCACGTACCCCCAGTTGATATGTGACATTCTCCGGTGCCAAACGCCATGATGGCACCCATCATGAATGGGAAGGTTACCACACTGTGCTTGTGCATCCTCAGTGGGACCTTTACGTGCAATAGACGATTCTAGCACAAACAGCCTGTCTTTGCACTCAACACTGACCAGTTGTCGCCCACCTCTGGAAATGGAATAAACATTATTTTCAAAACACACTTTGAACCCAACATGGACAAGAGAGGAAACAGAAAACAAACAGCACTGCATCTCTGGAACGACATAGGCCTCAATCTCTGCCTGTAAAAAAGAACAATAAACAGAGCCAGACATAGCGCTTGGAACCATCTGCAAGAGTTACACTTCTTCCAGTTTTCACAGCCTTGCAGTTCCACAAAAAACCACTAGATAGCGATGACATGAGGTGGTGACTGGCCCCACTGACAATCACCCAGCTCAGCACGTGGCCCTGGTCGCAGTTTTTCACTGTTGCCATAGCAGCAGCCAAATGATACTGTGACGACATGTCTCTGCCAGTTTCCTTGAGACCTTTCGAGGCTTCCCACGCTTGGCAGCTCCTGTTATCTGGTTGCCAAAGAAAACGGCCTTGGAGAAATCCTGTGGCTCCACTGGACAATTCCGGACCAGGTGGAATTCAGAGCTGCACCGGAAACGCATAGGGAAGAAAAAGCTTTCAGTCTCTTCACTTCTCCCTTCTCCCTTCACCCCCACTCTTGGGTGCAGCACAGCCTGGGCCTGCTCACCCTCCAGCTTTCTGCCTGGAATGCCTATAATGGCAGCAACTTTTTAAAAAATTAATATTTTGAGCTCGTAGTTCAATTTCCCAGCAGCTCCCCTTGCCCGGGAGAACACTTCTAGCATTCCATCTCCTCTACCTGTGGCATTGTTCAGCAGTGGGGACAGTGACCTCTTCACACCGGATGTCCATTTGGTATGGCCCTTTCCAGGGTTTTGCCTGCTCATTGTGTTTGTCTTTCATTTGTTCTCCTATGTGCGTTGCCAGTAGAAGCCACAATTCTGTGGGTACTCTAGGTAGTGCAGAAAGTTGGTAGCTATTCCCTACACCCACAGGTCTCAGGATGGTTACAACATAAAAAAACAAAATAAAAACACAAAACACCACATTTTAAAAGGGCATTAAATGTCAATCAGCCAAAGGCCTGGTTAAAAAAGTGTGGATTTGCCTGGCTCCTAAATCTGTACAATGGTTTTTTCTAACCTTTGTATGGATTCTTTGATGGGAAGTAAGATTGGCCCTCTGAATGAAGCTTTTTCCACATTCCACACACTGATATGGTTTCTCCCCTGTATGAATTCTTTGATGTGAAGTGAGATTGTGGCTGTGACTGAAGCTCTTTCCACATTCCACACACTGATATGGTTTCTCCCCTGTATGAATTCTTTGATGGGAAGTGAGTTTGGAGTTCTGAGTGAAGCTCGTTCCACATTCCACACACTGATAGGGTTTCTCCCCTGTATGAATTCTCTGATGCTTAGTGAGATAGGAGCTCTGAGTGAAGCTCTTTCCACATTCCACACACTGATGGGGTTTCTCGCCTGTATGAATTCTCTGATGCTTAGTGAGATAGGAGCTCTGAGTGAAGCTCTTTCCGCATTCCACACACTGATAGGGTTTCTCCCTTGTATGAATTCTTCGATGGGACGTGAGAGAGGAGCTTTCAGGGAAGCTCTTTCCACATTCCACACACAGATAGGGTTTCTCCCCTGTATGAATTCTTTGATGGTAAGTGAGATTGGTGATCTGACGGAAGCTCTTTCCGCATTCCACACACAGATAGGGTTTCTCCCCTGTATGAATTCTTTGATGGTAAGAGAGACCGGAGATCTGACTGAAGCTCTTTCCGCATTCCACACACTGATAGGGTTTCTCCCCTGTATGAATTCTCTTATGGGAGGTGAGATCATGGCTCATTCTGAAGCTCTTTCCGCATTCCACACATGGATAGGGTTTCTCCCCTGTATGAATTCTTCGATGTGAAGTGAGATCGGAGCTCTTCCTGAAGCTCTTTCCACATTCGACACACTGATAGGGTTTCTCCCCTGTATGAATTCTTCGATGTGAAGTGAGAGAGGAGCTCTGAATGAAGCTCTTTCCACATTCCACACACTGATAGGGTTTTTCTCCTGTATGAATTCTTTGATGGGAAGTGAGATGGGAGATCCAACTGAAGCTCTTTCCACATTCCACACACTGATAGAGTTTCTCCCCTGTGTGAATTCTTTGATGGGAAGTGAGAGAGGAGCTCTGGCTGAAGGTCTTTCCACATTCCATGCGCTGATAGAGTTTATTTCCAATGAGATTTTGTTGATGGGAAGTGGAATTGGAGCTCTGATTGCAGCTTTCTCCACACTCTAAATTTTTACGCGGCTTCTCCTCTCTGGGGATTTTATCGTGGTCACCTTTGTTCTCAATTTTCGATTCATCACAATCTGCAATGGAGACAAAAAGGGATTAGAGCCTCAGGAACAAATGGAGAAGAACTGAAGGAAGTTGGGCTTGTGTTCATTACCTGTGTTGTTTGTCATTAACCATCATATTTATTATTATGTTCTGATGAGTTGCTGAATGTTGGTTTGTTTGATATACAGTAGTGGTCAAAATTGTGGAAGACTTTTGGAAAAAAGTGTATTTCAGAGTTTTGATGGCTTATAACACCACTTCATTTGGAGTAATATCATAAAATAATATATCAATGGAAAGATAATTTAATGAAGACTGCAATTCAACAAAGGTTGTTCAATTACCCATATTCTATCAAATGTTATAGTCAAATAACCAGAAAAAGGAAGCACAACTTGCTTAGGTTGACTTTTGTCAGTGTGTTATGTGATTGCTGTCAAGTTGGTTTTTTTTTTTTGTTCTTTCATTTAGTGAGGTTGTAAAACATAATAAAATTATAGAAATGGCACAAAGAGTTGACTGGTCACCCAGAAAGCAATGTAAAATTGTAGTATTAAGTGAACAGGGCTACAGTTATGAAGAAATTAGATGAAAGATTGGGGAAAACTTAACCAAAGATGGCATTTCAATATTATTGAAGAGGTATAAGGAGACTCAGCAACTATAAAATCAGACTGGTAAAGGCAGGAAAAGGTGCACAAAGGCAAGTGACAATCCCTACATGACAGAAGAAAATCATTTTGGTGTATACAAGATGACATGGCGAGATGTAATGTGAAGTTGAGTGCAAGGACTGCTCTAAATGTTAGAATTCTAAGGAAAAAGCCATTGTTATCTCTCAAGCATGAGTTTAACCAAACTGCGGGAGGCAGAGAAGACAGTAGGACCTGGTGTGCTCTGGTCCATGGGGTCACAAAGAGTCATACACGACTAAACGACTAAAGAAAATCTCTCAAGCAAAGGTTGAAAAGATTTTTTTTAAAAAATAAATTTTATTAACCGGCCAATCACATCAAATCAAACCACATCACATAAATTCCAAATTACAGAGTCGAATTTTTAAATTTTGTTGGGGGGTCCCATACTTCCAGATCCGAGGAAGGATTCTGATCTAATCCTTACTTCTGCATTAATGTCCAAATCAGTCCAAATAAGTCCAAATAGATGTTCAAACAGTCCAAACACATATTCATAGTTCTTTCCAATCTTATCTTGCTGTTTCCACATCACTTCTTAATCATATATTTTCTCTTTGTCCTTTATGGTCTCTTCTGATGGTCTCCTTAAGCCGATAAACTCCGATAATACTCCTGTGTGGATTTCCCGTCGTCAATCCTCAATTCCAGATGGTTCCCATAAATCTTCACCTTCGGAGATAAGATCACTTTTTCCCTCGTAAATTATAGCTCTGTCGCTCTTAAGACCTCTTTGAGGAGTTTCTCCCACGATGTAAGAACGCTCTCTTTCACTCTTCCTCCTCCCGGACTTAGTCCTCCGACAGAGCTTCCCAAAATGGCGACGGGATTTTTGACTGTGTCAGAACAAAGCTCTTATACATTCCACAGTCTTCTAGAAACATGCTTTGGTTCGAAAGTTTATCTCCACACAGCCTTAGATTCACAGCTTAAGTCCTTAAAACCTCATTTCTGGCTTTTGCCTCTTGAAGGGAGGGGATTCTTGGGTTTAATCACATAAGTAGGAAAATAAAACATTTCCCCCCCTCCCCCTTCAGTCCTTTGCCATACCGTATCTTGACGTGTCTTCTCATAATTTAAATCTTATTTTTCCAGAGACCTCTTCTGTTGCAGTCTTCACTCCTCCTCATTTCCTGAAGCATGTGCATTCCTTCGTGCCAAATTGTTTCTTTTGAAGTTCTTGCAGCTAGTGGCGCAGGTCAGAGACAGCGTCCAGGAGTCCCAAGATCCCACAGGAGGGTTTTTGTGCCTAATGCCCCCATCCCCCTCAAAAATTCGGGGGTGATATCGGGCACAGCAGGCAAACGGCCCCACTCACTGTCTTGAGTGTGTAGGGAGCCTAATTACTCCCAACATAGCCTCCAAATTACCTCCTGTGGGTCGGAGAGATGTTATTGTCGGCCATCTTCCTATGCGCCCCCTAGTGGCCCCCCGCAAAGGTTGAAAAGATTAAACCCATGTTAATTGGACACGGAACAATGGGACAATGTTTTTGGAGGGATGTGACCCAAATCTCCTTGCTTGGTAGTGATGCCATGAAATACACAAGGGGAAGAATCAGAGAAGATTTACATGCTACTTGCATTACACCAACCGTGAAACACCCAGATAATGTGATGATCTGAGGTTGTATGGCAGCAAAAGGTGTGGGCAGAATTTTCATCATTAAAGGGAATGGAAATGCCCCCAAATAAAAAATGAAATACTTTAGCCCAAACTGAAGCCTTCCGCAGGTGATCTTTTATTAAGTTTCATATTACCGAATTAAACACAACAAACCAATTAGTCCAAATTATAACAATACATATCATGTAATCCAATTATTTTCCAAATTATAAATTTTTGTGGGGGGTACCCATGCTTCTTGATGGCAGGAGTCCAATCCTCGAATATTTTCTGCTGCTTTCATATTAAGAATGATATTTCCAGTCCCTTCTTCTCAATCCTTGTCGTTACTCATTTTCCTTTTCATTCACCTCCAAATTGCTCCGCAAGTGGGTTGAAAGAAACAGTCTTGTTTGTATTTCTGTGTGGGCTTTGTACTGCTCTCTCGTAAATCCCAATAATCCAGGCATTTCCGCTCGAGCAAGCAATCGCCTTCTTGTTGTTCCGATGAAATACAGTCCAAAAGCTCGCTCTTTAACTTTCCTGACCTGTTGCATCGTAAATTAGTCTTTTCCCGGGAGGGCTGCCCCTTCCAGTTCACAATCTCATCGAAAGTAATAAATCTTCGGCTCGCCCTCCCCAAGACCAAACCTCCTGCAACACAGGTCTCGTATCAAATCTCCATTCTAACTGCGTCACAAAGAGAGCCCTTCTTTCCAAATACTTTACAGAGTAAAACCTTTAAATTCATATTATTCTCACACAGTTCCTTTTTACTCCCATTTGCCAATTAGTTGCTGTGATGGATATTCTAAGAGGGAGGGTTATTAGTTAATCACATAGAGCAAAAAAAGATAAAAAGTCATCCCCCCCTTTAGTTCCGTTGCACTCCAATCCACATACCAGCATGTCTGCAGTTCTTTGATGTAATCTTCCGTCTCAGTCTTCTTCAATTCAGTGGTAAACTTGTTAGCAGATAAAAACCTCCTGCCTCTCTTGAAGCCTGTGCCTTGCTTTCACCAATTTTTTTCCTTTTAAGTAACGCAACTAGTTTCGCTCCTGGAAGTAGCTTCGGAGGAGTTCTGAGGCCCGCCAAGGGTTGTGCACCCAGTGCCTCACCCCCTCCTTCTGCCGAACTCGGGGGTGATTTATGGCAACAGCGGGTGAAAACAGCATCTCTCCTCCCTGGAGAGATGAGGGAGACTGATTTACTCCCCATAATCAGCCTCTAATTACCTCGTGCGAGCTGGATAGATGTTAATATCCGCCATCTTCCAAGGCGCCCCTAGCGGCCCCCTCCTACTTATATATTTATTTTCTATTTCAACAGGACTCAGCTCCATGTCCTGTTGCTGCTGCGTGAAAAAGGTGCTTTCAAGGTAATCCTATTCCATTGCCGGAATGGACTGGGAATAGCCCAAACATTAACCCAATCAGAAATCTATGGAGCCGACTAAAGAAACTTGTTAATCAGAGGCAACCCAGCAATAAAGCCCAATTAACAGAGGCAATAATTCAATCTTGGTTTCACATTCTTACAGCTCCAGAACTAAAAATTTGATTCACTTCATGGGAAAGCGTTGTAAGGCTGTAATTAAAGCTAAAGGTTACCAATGGTTACCAAAAGTTTCACGTTTTTTCTTTATGACTGCTGTTCCAATAAATACTCCTTCATAAAAGTCATTACATTACATTCTTCATTAAATTATCTTTCCATTGATATATAATTTTATGGTATTACTCCACACAAAAGTGATGTTATGAGCCATCAAACCTCAGAAATACACTTTTCACAAAAGGTTTCCACAATTTTGGCCACCAGTATAAGTTGTTCATTTTAAGTTAATGTTCTTTTTATATGGCATCAGAATATTATTATTTCTGTTTCATGTTTATATATGTGTTGGAAGCCGCCCAGAGTGGCTGGGGCAACCCAACCAGACGGGCAGGGTAGAAATAAAAATGTCAGCTTTGTTCCGGAGCTGACAGAGGCTGGAATGTATGAAAGCAGGCAAAGAGAGATAAGGAAACTGGAATGTGAGCTGGAATGTGAGAGGGAGGAGGGGCAGCCGAGTGGCAGAGCTTCAGAGAACAGAGAGCAGGCAGCAGATAGCAAAGATCCACAAAATACGAATCTTAGCTTAGAGACAGAAGGGGAGAGGCCAGGAATAGCTAGCCCAAAAACTAGAAGGCGCAAAAATGTCAGTGAGAGGAGGGGGAAAGAGGGGAAGCGAAAGGGTTTTTTCCCCTCTTGGAAGAAGAGGAAGGGGCAGAGTTTAGACTTGGCAACTGCAAACTTGGAAGTCAGACATGGAGTGAAAGAGCTCCGGAGTGATTTATGTGTTTGAGCAATAAACCCGAGATAATTACTGCCGGTGTCTCGCTTCTGTGGGAGAGCCAAGCCATTACAAAAAATTATTATTATTACTACAGTGGTACCTGTTCTCGAAAAAATTAAGTTTGTAAACCAAGGTACCACTGTATCATCCTCATCCTCATCACTGCTACTACTACCTGAGATTCCATAAGCCTAGCTCTTCTCTTGGATGGATTTTGTTTGGCCCAGTCATGGCATCCCCTCCATCTCCAATGTCACTCCTTGCTATGGCTTGGTCTCTCCCACAAACGTGAGACTGTTAATAATTTCAGATTTATTGCTAAAACAACAAACTTGGACGGAGCTCCTCTACTCTTCGTCCTCCCCACAAGATGGAGTTGCCCAGACTGAGCTCCTCCCCCTTCCCCAGCACGGAAGCCCCCACCTTCTCTTCCAGTATCTTTAGAGCGCCTCGACCACTTTTCAGATTGAGCGTCTCGACCACTTTTCAGATCCTACGAGATTTGGCAGAGAATGCTTCCTGCATTCCAGCGTCTGACTCACTCCTGTAGCTCTCACACAGCTGTCTGTCATTCTGTCTCCCTTTTTCTTCTCCCCTTTGTTCAGAGCTCAGATGACAGTTCCCCTCCCCCTCCTCTCTGCCTTCCGTTGCTAACTCTCCTCTCCCTAGGCCTGCTTCTTCTCTGGCTGGCAGCACCTGAGCTTCACTGCCAGTCGTCTCTTTGGTCAACCCAAGACTGACAGCAACAAAAGCCAAAACCTGAAGCTACTTTTTTCCTAACTAATTCTGAAGCTGACATTGAAGATGGCCTGGGAAGTTCAGACCAGCCCAATCCTGGTAGAAAAAGGAATAATTTCAGGAAGGTTGTTCAAAGGAAAAGCTGGGGGTGGGGGTGGTAGGTTCCCAGGTGTTATAGGGGGTGCTGTTGAGCTCTGTAAAAATAGATGAGGTTGGTCCCATAGAGGTATTTTTTGAATTTCCAGGCAGATATGACGATACCACAGGGAGCCTTACCAAGAGAGGCCAGGATCCCACGATTCTCCTCCATGACATCCTTATGCAGAGCTCTCTGGTCAGGATCCAGCAACGCCCACTCCTCGTCCGTGAAATGAACAGCGACATCTTCAAAGCACACTGGACCCTAAATGAAAAAGGGATATGTCCTCCTCTGAGACAGCAGAAATATGATCTGCTACACAATTCTCTGTTGTTTCCTTCCTGTACATTGCGATGTTGTTTCAATAGGATTGCTTTGCTGCACATTTTAAATATGGATGCTAATTTTAAGTTTTAATAATGGGTATTTGTCTTTGTGCAATAGGTGGTACTCCACATTCTGTTTTTCAAGTCATTCTGCTTACACAAGCATTCCAGTTTCCCCAATGGAAGGATCGACTTTTCCCTCTCCTCCTGAGCTGTTCTGGGGAGTTCCCTCCCAATGCCCTAGAGCCAAATTCAAGGGATTCATGGAGGCATGGAGAGGGGGAGAAAAAGGGGGCAGGTCCCATTTTGCAGCCGATGGGGCTAGTTAGGAGAATCCAGGCCACTATTTGTTCTGATTTGTTCACTACGTAGAAACCAATTTTAGCATTCAGTGATCAATCTAGAAATAAAATAAGCCTGTTTTGGATGGCCATCTGTCTTGGATGATCTAGCAGAGATTTCTGCAATAAACAGGGTCTCCTGGCTCTGAGAGACAAGCAGGGAGGGTGGTTTCTGGCATCCTTATCCTGACTCACCTCTGCCTCCCAACCTTCCTCTCCCACTCGCCTCCTTCCTCTTCTGCCCCCGCCACTTAATGGATCCAATTGGCTTCCAGAGAGTGGTAGGGGATGCTTTATCCCAAGCTGATGGCCTTTCAGCTGATTCCCTGGTGGCACGCTGGAATGCGGAGTTAACCAGGGCTATTGACTGTCTGGCTCCGAAGCGCCCTCTCCGATTGCATGGAGCCCGGACAGCCCCGTGGTTTTCCCCGGAGCTGAGGGTGATGAAACAATCGTTGAGACGGCTAGAGCGCCGGTGGCGGAAAACTCATTCTGAATCAGACCGGACACGGGTTAGAGCTCAACGTCGAGCCTACCAAGTGGCAATGGCGACGGCGAAGAGGGCCTTCTTCGCCGCCTCCATTGCATCTGCAGAAAACAGCAGCAGGAGACTTTTTCAAGTGGTTCGCAATCTATCGGAACCACCTGTACCACCGGGGCCTGGTAGGGACCCCAAGATCTCCTGCAATGCTTTTGCAAAGTTTTTTGCAGATAAAATCGCTCAGATTCAGAAGGAGGTAGACTCCACCGTGGGAGCAGGGCCAGGGCGGGAGAGTGCTAGAGTTCTGTCTGGTCCTGTTACAT
Organism: Podarcis filfolensis; assembly: GCF_964270895.1. Lineage (NCBI taxonomy): Eukaryota > Metazoa > Chordata > Lepidosauria > Squamata > Lacertidae > Podarcis > Podarcis filfolensis. Next base: position 99,071,400 of record NC_139607.1, on the reverse strand, counting down.
GGGATCAATTCCAATCTGTTACCTCCGAGGATGTGGACAGGCTGCTTGGACAAGTGAAACCGACCACCTGTCTCCTTGATCCTTGCCCATCCTGGCTGATAAAAGCAAGCCGGGAAGGGCTGGGCGATGGGCTCTGCGGGGTGGTGAATGCTTCCCTCTGTGAGGGAGCCTTCCCAGACCCGCTGAAAGAGGCGGTCATTAAACCGCTTCTTAAAAAAACATCTTTAGACCCGGCCAATTTGGCCAACTATCGCCCAGTCTCAAATCTGCCATTCTTGGGCAAGGTGATTGAGCGGGTGGTTGCTGAACAACTCCAAGCACGCCTGGAGGAAACGGACCATTTGGATCCCTTCCAATCAGGATTCAGGCCTCACCATGGGACTGAAACTGCCTTGGTCGCGCTGGTTGATGATCTCCGGCGGGCTAGGGACAGAGAGCTGTTTCCTAGTTCTGCTGGATCTCTCAGCGGCCTTTGACACCATCGACCATAACATCCTTCTGGACCGTCTAGAGGGGCTGGGAGCTGGGGGCACTGTCATACAGTGGTTCCGCTCCTTCCTCCTGGGCCGTGTCCAGAAAGTGGTGGTGGGGGATGAGTGTTCAGACCCCTGGGCTCTCACTTGTGGGGTGCCTCAGGGTTCTGTCCTCTCCCCCATGCTTTTTAATATCTATATGAAGCCGCTGGGAGAGATCATCAGGGGGTTTGGACTGGGTGTTCATCAGTATGCAGATGACACCCAGCTCTACCTCTCCTTTAAATCAGAACCAGTGAAGGCGGTGAAGGTCCTGTGTGAGTGCCTGGACGCGGTTGGAGGATGGATGGCGGCTAACAGATTGAGGTTGAATCCTGACAAGACAGAAGTACTGTTTTTGGGGGACAGGGAGCGGGTTGGTGTGGGGGATTCCCTGGTCTTGAATGGGGTAACTGTGCCCCTGAAGGACCAGGTGCGCAGCCTGGGAGTCATTTTGGATTCACAGCTGTCCATGGAGGCGCAGGTTAACTCTGTGTCCAGGGCAGCTGTCTACCAGCTCCACCTGGTACGCAGGCTAAGACCCTACCTGCCCGCGAACTGTCTCGCCAGAGTGGTGCATGCTCTAGTTATCTCACGCTTGGACTACTGCAACGCGCTCTACGTGGGGCTACCTTTGAAGGTGACCCGGAAACTGCAATTAATCCAGAATGCGGCAGCTAGACTGGTGACTGGGAGTGGCCGCCGGGACCACATAACACCGGTTCTGAGAGATCTGCATTGGCTCCCAGTACGTTTCCGAGCACGATTCAAAGTGTTGGTGCTGACCTTTAAAGCCCTAAACGGCCTCGGTCCTGTATACCTGAAGGAGCGTCTCCACCCCCATCGTTCAGCCCGGACACTGAGATCCAGCGCCGAGGGCCTTCTGGCGGTTCCCTCATTGCGAGAAGTGAGGCTACAGGGAACCAGACAGAGGGCCTTCTCGGTAGTGGCGCCCGCCCTGTGGAACGCCCTCCCATCAGATGTCAAAGAGATAAATAATTACCTGACATTCAGAAGACATCTTAAGGCAGCCCTGTTCAGGGAAGTTTTTAATATGTAACGCTGTACTGTTTTTAACACTGATTGGGAGCCGCCCAGAGTGGCTGGGGAAACTCAGCCAGATGGGCGGGGTATAAATAATAAATTATTATTATTATTATTATTATTATTATTATTATTATTATTATTATTCTGCCTCTGATTCTGCACTGCATTCTGCCACAGAGTTTTCCAGCTCACTAAGCCCTGTTAGCCTTTCAGCTTCTGACGCCTCCTCTTCCCAGGCTTCCCCCTCTTCCCCCTCTGACCACCCATCCTTCTTCTACCTCCACTTCTTGGGCTCTCAGCCATCTTCCCTTCCTGGTTCCCCAGCTGTATCCTCCCACCATTCCTCTGTCCCCAACCAGTGCATGACATTGCTCCATCCCTCGGCCTCTGTCCCCACAAGGCAGCTTCCCCTGACCTGATCTGGTTCCTCAACTGCTTCTTCCCTTCTGCCACTGTGAAAAGACGGATCAGGAGGTCTTGCCGGCATCATTCTGTCACCTGCAAGAGACAAAAGGTAAACAGGACGCCAGGAGTGTCTGCTTCTCTCACAGGTGAAACAGGGCATCTCTAACTGCAGATGGGCCTTTGAGAAATCCTTACCTGCTGAGAGCATTTGGACGTTTGTGCCCATTTCATATGTTTGTGGTGCAAAAATCAATCTCCCCTCCTCTGGACCCTTGTTCCCAACTGTCTCCCCCCAAAACAAGATGAAAAGAACCCTCAGATGAGTTGGAAAACCAACAGAATGAGACCAAACGGAGAAAACGACCTTCCTCCTTACCCAGTGGCCTCTCTCTGGTGTCCAACAGAGGCCTCTCTGCCTCACAGGAATCCACGTCCATTTCTGCAAAGAGATCCTTTCCCTGAAAAAGAAACAAGGATTCAAAACAGAGAATGGGGAGAAATGTTAGAAAAAGAATGGCAAAAAGTTGAAGGGTGTGAGATCTCATTCCATAGATGCTTTCCTAGAAAACAGATGGGTCATCAGCAGATCATTATGGGATGTTCTCTGTCCTGTTTGGAGCCCCTTGGGAGTATCCAGACGAAAGTCTCTCTCACCTGCTTCCTCTCCTCTGCCTGACTCAGTAGGACACCTTCGGCCAGGGCTACCGCCTGGGAACTGGTCTCTGCTCCGCATTCCCTCACCCAGCTCTCCATCTCCAGGGGAAGGACAGCCAGGAACTGCTCCAAGATCACCAGGTCCAGCATCTCAGCTTTCGTGTGCCTTTCTGGCTTCAGCCACTGGTGGCAAAAGTGGCAGAGTCGGCTGCAAACCTCTCGGGGTCCTTTGGCCTCCTGGCAGCAGAACTGCCTCAACTGCTGGTTCTGCACCTCTGAGCAGAGGGTGTCCTCCTCACCCAGGATCTTCTGCACTGGGTTTTCCCAAAATCCCCCACTGCTCCCAGTTTGGCTGGCATGGCCTCTTCCTGCTTCGGGGAGAACTGAGTCTCGCTCATCCATTTGTGCGCCCAGGAAGCCTCTGAAAGATTGGAAGGAACCCTTCGGTCTTCTGCCAATTTCTGCCCTTCTAAATGAGAAGCTGTAGCATATCCTAAAAAGCAAATACATTGTTCTGTTACAGAATTTGTGTGTGAGGAGGGGGAATGGTTCCCTGAGGAAGCATGGATGAGTCTTGCTGGGAACCAGGGCTGGACTGCACCGCATCTGAGACCGTGAGCTATCTTTTTGAAAAGAAAGAGGAGGAAGAGGAGAAGAAATAAGTCTCTAGCCTTCTAGTCACGCAAAATGTGGAAGCAACTGAAGGGATTTCTGGGAGATTACTCAACCTGGTTTCGCTGCCTTCCAGTCAATGCATGAAGTCAGAACCAACAGACAAGAGAATTGTTTGTATCTTGTGAAAAATGGATGCTTGGCTCTAGTCGGGGTCCTCACCTGGGGGACCTCAGGAGTTGCTCTCCCCCATTCCCCTGCTTCTGTCTCCTTTTCTTGTTCTTGGACTCTATGCCACTCTCCAGAGAGACTCCTGGGGTGGGGTCCCTTTTTCTTTGCTCGGAGGGTGAGGAATGTATCTGACCAACCCCCTGAGAGCCAAGTGGGAAAAGCCAAAGATATCTCCTTTGAAATTTAGGTGGGTTATTTTTTATTTTAATATTATTATTATTATTACTATTACTATTATTATTCTGTTAGATAGCTTGACACACACACACAGCCATTCATGCCAAGGTTCCTGGAGGCTCAGTGAGTAGAATCATAGAATCATAGAGTTGGAAGAGACCACAAGGGCCATCGAGTCCAACCCCCTGCCAAGCAGGAAACACCATCAGAGCACTCCTGACATATGGTTGTCAAGCCTCTGCTTAAAGACCTCCAAGGAAGGAGACTCCACCACACTCCTTGGCAGCAAATTCCACTGTCGAACAGCTCTTACTGTCAGGAAGTAGCAGCGCCCATTTCCGGCTGCTTTGCCAGCAACAATCCCTTTGGGACAGAGAGGACGTGGTCCTGGGATGCCATGCTCTGGGTGCGAGGGGATGGCTGCAGTGGCCTCCGTGGGGAGCTGCCCTGGGAGACGACTGGGAAACTGGTCCCCAATGCAGCAGCCAGACTAGGGGCTGGGATCCCTCTCTTTGTTCCTGGCCTTTCTCTCCCACCTTTCCTTCCTTCCTTCCTTCCTTCCTTCCTTCCGTCCTTCCTCCACGGGGGGGCTAGTCCACCTCCTCGTCCAGCTTTGGAAAACCATTTGCAGATGTTTCCTCTGTTGTGCAATGAGGCTGAGCGATGTCACACAGAGTTAAAGTCCCAGGGACTCCTTTGTTTAAAGAAGGGAGATTTCTTCTGAAAGGGGGGGCGGAGGGCCAGACGAGTTTGGGATCCTCTGATCTCCAGGAAGGAGAGCGTGGCAGACCTGGCCCCTCCCGGATCAGCCCCCCCAGGCACCCTCTCCTGCTGCAGCCCTGGGACCCCCACGTCTCCCCACTGCACCCTCTGGGGGGAGAGAGAGGAGACTCACCAGATCCCAGGAGGGGACAGCGATGCAGCTCTTGCAGGAGAGACCCCAAAGCAACACCCCCCTTCCTTGCAGGAAAGGACTAGGAAGGGAGGGGCCTTGGCTCTGGAGGACCAGCCCCCTCTTGCTTCCTGTCCTCTCTAGGAAGGCAGCTCACTTCCCTTTAACCCTTGCCAAGCCGAGTCCCTCCGGCTCAGCCCTCTCTCGCTTGGCAGAACCTCAGATTCTTATTATTTTTTATGGATTTAGGGGGCAGCTGCCCCCCTGGCTACGCCCATGCCCAGATATCCTTTGGGGGTGAGGCTCTTGGCTGGACTCTGAGCATCTCCCTCCCTTGGCCAGAAACCAGAGGAAGAGCTTGCAGGGAAAAGGGCTTTGCAGGAGGCAAGGAAGCTCCTCCTAGAATTCAGGAGTGGAGAGATAGGAGGGGATCCCAGGGTCATCTAGTCCAACCCCCAGCAATGCAGGAATCTCCGCTAAAGCATCCATGGCAGATGGCCGTCCGATCTCTGCTGAGAAACCTCCACGGAAGGAGAGTCCACCACCTCCCAAGGGAGACCTTTCCCCTGCCCAACTGCTCTTAGATGTCCCTCAAGGCAGCGGGTCCTGAGTTCTAGTCCTGCATAAACAATCGCACTGGCTGCCAAGGAGGAACCAAGCGAAGTTCAAAATAAATCCTATTCTCATCATAAATGAGTAATGCTTTCTCATGCATTTATTAGCTTTTTATGCTAATAAAATGCTTAATTGCTAATTCAATGGACTGAAAATGGATTGTTGTTATTTTTATGTTTAGGGAAGCTTTTAATATTTGATGGACTATTGTATTTTAATATTTTGTTGAAAGTCGCCCAGAGTGACTGGGGAAACCCAGCCAGATGGGTAGTGTATAAAATAATAATAATAATAATAATAATAATAATAATAATAAATTAAATTGATCAGGTGAGTGTTCTCCTTTCGAAAGAAGCAGGTGGAATCTCCATGGTTGCTAATACCATAATGTTGAAAGGCTAGGCAAATATGGGGAGCCCTAGAGCATCCGCTTGGCATGCAGAATGTCCCAGGGTCAACCCCTGACATCTCCTACAAGGGCTGGACGAAATCCCTGCCTGAAACTCTGGGGAGAAGCTGCCAGTCAGTGTAGACCAGTGGTCCTCAAACTATGTCCCATGGGCCGAATCCAGCCCCCCAGGGTCGTGAATGTGGCCTGCACGGCCATTTCAGAACCCGCCAAGTGTCCGAGGCTGAAAGCATGTATAGATGGTATATTACACCGGTTAAGCTAGCAAAAATGTATAAAACATGTAATAAGTGTTGGAAATGTAAAGAAAAAGAAGGATCATTTTATCATATGTGGTAGGAGTGTAAGAAAGTGAAGGGTTTCTGGGAAATGATATATAATGAATTGAAGAAGATGTTGAAATATACATTTGTAAAGAAACCAGAAGCCTTTCTGTTAGGAATAACAGGAAGAGAAATAAATAGAAGGGATAATAAACTTTTTCAATACACAGTAACAGCAGCAAGAATATTGATGGCCCAAAAATGGAAACAGGAGGAACTACCGACTCTTGAAGAATGGAGAATGAAACTTATCAACTATGCAGAACTGGACAAATTAACTGGCATGATTAGGTATCAATGGGACCACAAGTTCATCGAGGACTGGCAAAAATTTGTAGAATATCTGAAAAGTATATGTGATGAACAAACAACGCTAGTGGGATTTAAAGAGGCTTTGTGAAAGGTAGAGGAGTATTGTTAAACAGAAAGAGTAAAGGTAATATTAAAATGCAATATCAAATTTAGAAAATGTGTAAAAATGGGAAAATACGGATGATTGGCAGAGAAGCTGATGGAAGTCCAAAAAGTTGAAATTTGTGAAAAATGTTTGATATTGGAATTTGTATAATGGAAAAATTTTAATAAAAATTATATATAAAAAAGAAAGAAAGAAAGCATGTCGCCGTCAGCTCAATCAGTCCCCGCACAGTACTGAGGTAAACGCCACAGGCGTGGTGGCTGCTCTACCAATGAAAGGCCAGGGGTTTCGCCTGGGGACGGGAAAGTGTTGTCTTTTGGCTTGAAGAGTGAAGTTGAGGTTCCTTATGTATCCTTTAAAGGTGGGAGAAGGAGGTATAGTCCCATTTCTGTGAGTGGAGCAGAGGTCTTTCCACTCCTGTGATTTACATGCTCTGAAAGTTGGGATCTGTTTTGATATTTAAATTTTTAAAGGGTGGAGTGGAACCGGAGATTGACCATCTCCTTAGCCTGGGGAGCCACATTCTGGTAGAAGGAGGCCAGGATTTGCCCCCAAGGCCTGGGATGTCCCTCCTCCCCTGCAGTAGGACTTGGAATCCAGGAGAAAACTCTTGGAATAGCCTTGCCAGGTGCTCAGGGAGGGACTCACCTGTCCCCATGTCCTTCTCTTTGCAGATGTGCTGCAAACTGTGTTAAAATGTGAAATTAAGCTTTATTTACAGCGGAAAATAACAAAGAAACATGGCGTGAGCTGTCTTCCACAGCCGTCTCCTTGGTCAGAGTAAAAGAAAACAAAGGATGGAAGTGATTTACAGACTGACTTCCATTCTTACACAGACAGTACAGAAGGTGTAAACATGGATATCATTTTACACTAGCAATGGGAGAATGAAATACTGACAGTTTGACCCCCAATTTGGTCCACAGCCAAAGTTGGCAACCCTCATAGTCCAGGAGTGCCAGGGACTCTGTGGTGAGGGCAGTGGGGGCCGCTTTGGCCCAGACTGGCCCCTGACTCTGAGGCATCTTTCCTCCCGCAGGACCTCCGATGTTACGCCCTCTGTGACAATGGCGAAGAGCGGAAACTAGCGGCCAACAGCATCTCTACTCAGCTGGCCTTTGCCCAAAGGTTCCCCCATCTCAGAGCAAGTAGCTCTCCCTCATGGATTCAGTCCTTTCATCACTTCCATCTCCCCAAGAGGCTCCCAAGGCTACTCATCCTCTGCAGTTGAGAACAGACCTAACTGAAAAGAATGGCTTCCTCTTCTGGTGACACCAGAGAATTCTAGAAGACATTCACCCTTTCCATAGCATTATGGATGCACGATTCCCACAGACAAGTTTCTTGGCAAGACAAGGGCCTTTCCTGGCCATAGAGTGTCCTCCTCAGCATCCCCAAAGAAGGAGCTGGGTTGCAAGAGCTGCAGCTAATGGGGGGGCTGTCCTCCCCCCCTCCCATCTCATCTGGCTGCTAGGTAGGAAAGCAAGACCCAGAGAGAGTTGTGGGAAACCCCGAAACCAGCTTGCTCTGTGCCAGATCCAAAGCTGCGACTAATAGAGAAGCAAGATCTGTTTGGGTGTTGATGCTGTGAGCCCCTCCGTCCTACACTCCGGTTGTGTATACGAGTAAATAAAACTAGATATCATAAAGACAACACAGTCTCCACTGATTTTCGTTCCAAGGAAACTGAATCTGGGGAAGCGCCTGGGACCCCTGGAATCTCACCGCTCAGACTGGGGTAGTTTGCAAATACAAACACACACACAATAATTTGTGCCTGTGTTCCTAATAGATAACTAAGTGTGAAGAGCATGTCATGTGCTTTAGCAACAGCCCTCCTGGAAATAAGGAAATGCAACCCCCATTGCTGGTCGACTCAAAAAAGCAACAAGGGAATCTGCTCTGGTGTCCCATGAGGTCTGTGCGGCCCTTAAGTAAGAGGAGCCACTTTTAATAACTGAATTAAAGAAATTTTAACATAATCAAACATTCAAATTACATTTTACAATTTCAATTAACACCCCCCCACACCATGCGACTTCCCCCAACTTCTCTTCCTGGTTTATAACACCTCTGTTTCTTTTGCTTATAATTTTGTATTCCTTATATATTAAAATGAAGGTTATAACATTTGTCTCTTCCTTCTCATTTTTACCTCATAATTGAATTTTCTGTTTGTATTTGTCCACTGTAATTGTATTACTCAAATCCTGCCAGTGAGTTCGTTTCTATGCATTGTTTCTGTATATACATCTTAAAAGGTTCCCAATCTTTTAAAAAGTCATTATAGTCCTTATCTTTAAGTCTCTCAGTTAGCTTCGCCATTTCAGTGTATTCCACCAACTTTTCTTGCCAGTGTTCTTTCGCTGGTATTTCATCGCCTTTCCATCTTTGAGCTAGTAAAATTCTGACCACGGTTGTCGCATACATGAATAGATTTTTCTTATCTTTTGGTAAATCCTGCCCTAAAATACCTAATAAAAACGCTTCTGGTCTTTTAACAAAGATTATCTTAAACATTTTTTTTCATTTCATTATAGATCATCTCCCAATAGGTGGAGCCAGGTGGGCCCAGGTCCAGGTGAGGGGGGGTTGCCATGGTGACAAGGACCACAGACTTGCAGGCAGCCATTTTGGGTTAGCAGTGAGGCGAGTGGAGGAGAGAGCAGTTGGTGGCAGTTGATGGAGGACAAGGCGAGGCAATCAGTGGATTCTTGTTTTCTCAGTTTCTTATTTCGCTTCCTATTTCATTTATTACTTGTTTTTCTCTTCTTGAAGATGTGCCAGAGGCTTTCTTCATCCAGCAATGGTGAGTATTGGAGGAAACAAGAGTAGGGAGAGCATAGCTGTCAACGTTTCCCTTTTTTGAATAGGATTCCTTGCAAGAATAGGGAAAAGTTGACAGCTATGAGGGAGAGGATCCGAAAGACCTGCTCCCCGCTGCCAGGGCTCTTTGCCCCCCAATCTGCACTCTCAGCTGTGAGGAACTGACAGCCTGACTTTTGCTGGAGCCAGAGCAAGATTTCTTGCTCCAGGTGATGCAGAACTGCCAGACAGCTGCCCTGAGAGTCCTCCATCCCCTTCAAGTGTCCAAGTAGCGGACAGTGGAGGCCGTTCTGGGGAGGGACCCCCATGGGGAGGTGGGGGAGGGAGGGGCTTTGGGGAAGGGGTTGTCCGTCTGCCGGAGAGGAGGACCCTGCTGGCCTAGGTTCACGTATCCTGTTTGAAAGTGGAATCATGTAGGGACTTCCTGTGAAAATCTGGGTCAGGAATGCAGTTCCTACAATGGAGGCATGTGCAACACTACTACACTGTGGAACTGTAGTAGGCTCCAATTTGGACTTTATGAACATATGTGGAACAGTAACTAGCAGACATTTGGTCTTTATGAATGAACTGATTTATTGGGACTTCCGTCTATATTATTGCACTTTATGTGTTGTTTATGTGCAAGATAAACATTTGATATTGTGATGAGAATATATAGAAGAGTATTGTTTATGTGAATCCACAGCCGGTTACGTCTTGTGTTTGTCGAATGTATTTCATGTAACACAAGGTTTGATGCTGTTTTGCAAATTCCTAGAATGGAGGCATGTGCAACAGGTCAGTCGCGATCTACTGGTGGATCCACAACTCTGATCACTGCTCCCTGAGAAAAGCTCAACAACTCTGGGCAAAGACAATGGGTAGATGACTGGCAGGTTTTTTATTACTGGGAGTAGATCTCAGCATCTTGGAAGTTGGACGCCCCTTCTATAATGCATAGGTAAAGGTAAAGGGACCCCTGACCATTAGGTCCAGTCGTGGACGACTCTGGGGTTGCGGCACTCATCTCGCTTTATTGGCCGTGGGAGCCGGCGTACAGCTTCCGGGTCATGTTGCCAGGATGATTAAGCCGCTTCTGGCAAACCAGAGCAGCGCACAGAAACGGAAGGCGAAGGGGTAGATTTAAGAGACCAAATTCCCAAGGGCATAAAACCTCTTCAGTCAGTTTAAAATCCACTTTCCCAGTTTGATGTCCTAAGACATATACCTCATTCAGCCCACATTTTATCAGCTTCCTCACATAAATCTCACAGAGGACTCTGTCAAAAGCCTTACTGAAATCAAGGTGCACAATTTCCACAGCAGTTCCCTGATCAACAAAGTTTGTAACTCCATCCAAAAGAAGAAAAGGAGAGATTTCTCTGGCTTGACTTGTTTGTGAGAAAGCCATGCTTTCATCCTGTATGTTGTAAAATCTTCAGATGAAGGGCAAATAAATTTAAAAAAGAATAAATGAGGATATTGACAAGTGCAAAGCAAGGCGATTTATGTCTTTATTTAATTTGGAAACCACCCGAACCAGTGGTGCCAACTTGAATAAAATATTGGTGGAGGGCCAGGTAAGGCCCGCCTTGCACAATCAATCACATGATGCATGCACACCATTTGAATGGCAATGCGTATAATGGCAGCAACTTTTTAAAAAAGTAATATTTTGAGCCCGTAGTTCAATTTCCCAGCAGCTCCCCTTGCCCCAGAAACACTTCTAGCATTCCATCTCCTCTACCTGTGGCATTGTTCAGCAGTGGGGAAAGTGACCTCTTCACAACGGATTTCCATTTGCTATGGCCCTTTCCAGATTTTTCCCTGCCCCTTGTGTTTGTCTTTCATTTGTTTTCTTATATGTGTATTGCCAGTAGAAGCCACAATTCTGTGGGTACTCTAGGTGGTGCAGAAAGCACCTAGAAGTTCCCTAGAGGTTGAAGTGCCGATCAAACTTCAGTTTTGCGCTCTATTAATTCCAATTAGCAGTCCTGGGGTGGTTCAGATTCTGGGGCAGTGCTTTTGTCCAGCAGAGGGTGTCACAAGGCCAGCCTACTTTCCCTTTAAAGCAAACTTGGGTCTCCAGCTGGTTTTGGACTACAACTCCCATCATCCCTAGCTAGCAGAATCAATAGGGAGGGATGATGGGAGCTGTAGTCCGGGAGCTGCTGGGGACCCAAGTTTGGGAAAGCCTCCTTCAAAGCAACTTTTACATTTTGCCCGCAAAGTTGGGACCTGCCCATGTTTGTATCTTCTTGTATTTTGTTTTCCTCATGACCTTTGTGCGTTTATTTTTTTTATTTTTTTAAGAGGGCAAATTGAAAGAGAAATTGTATGGCAAGTTGCAGAAGAATAAAAGGTTGTGTTTGAAAAAAACACACCAAAAACTGGGAGGTGGCCTCCTTAAATATTTTATTGGGGGTGGGGCAAAGACCCCTAGGCCTTTAAGAGTTGGCGCCTATTCCCTACACCCACAGGTCTCAGGATGGTTACAAAATAAAAAAACAACAACCCGAAACACCACATATTAAAAGGGAATTAGATGTCAATCAGTCAAAAGCCTGGTTAAAAAGGTGCAGATTTGCCTGGCTCCTAAAGCTGTATAATGGTTTTTCCGACCATTGTATGGATTCTTTGATGGGAAGTAAGATTGGCAATCTGACCGAAGCTCTTTCCACATTCCACACACTGATAGGGTTTCTCCCCTGTATGAATTCTTTGATGGGAAGTGAGATTTTGGCTCTGACTGAAGCTCTTTCCACAGTCTACGCACTGATAGGGTTTCTCCCCTGTATGAATTCTGTGATGGGAAGTGAGAGAGGAGCTACATGTGAAGCTCTTTCCACATTCCTCACACTGATAGGGTTTCTCCCCTGTATGAATTCTTTGATGGGAAGTGAGAGAGGAGCTATTTCTGAAGCTCTTTCCACATTCCACACACTGGTAGGGTTTTTCTCCTGTATGAATTCTTTGATGGGAAGTAAGGGAGGAGCTCTTCCTGAAGCTCTTTCCACATTCCACGCACTGATAGGGTTTCTCCCCTGTATGAATTGTTTGATGGAAAGTGAGACTGTGGCTGTGAGTGAAGCTCTTTCCACATTCCACACACTGATAGGGTTTCTCCCCTGTATGAATTCTTTGATGGGAAGTAAGAGAGGAGCTCTTCCTGAAGCTCTTTCCACATTCCACGCACTGATAGGGTTTCTCCCCTGTATGAATTGTTTGATGGAAAGTGAGACTGTGGTTGTGAGTGAAGCTCTTTCCACATTCCACACACTGATAGGGTTTCTCCCCTGTATGAATTCTTTGATGGGAAGTGAGAGAGGAGCTTTCAGTGAAGCTCTTTCCACATTTGACACACTGATAGGGTTTCTCCCCTGTATGAATTCTCTGATGCTTAGTGAGATTGGAACGCTTCCTGAAGTTCTTTCCACATTGCACACACTGATATGGTTTCTCCCCTGTATGAATTCTTTGATGGAAAGTGAGAGAGGAGCTCTGACTGAAGCTCTTTCCACATTCTACACACTGATAGGGTTTCTCCCCTGTATGAATTCTTTTATGGGAAATGAGAGAGGAACTATCTGTGAAGCTCTTTCCACATTCCACACACTGATAGGGTTTTTCCCCTGTATGAATTCTTTGATGGGAAGTGAGATGGGAGCTCTTCCTGAAGCTCTTTCCACATTCAACGCACTGATAGGGTTTCTCCCCTGTATGAATTCTTTGATGGGAAGTGAGATCGGAGCTCTTCCTGAAGCTTTTTCCACATTCCATGCACTGATAGAGTTTCTTTCCAATGAGATTTTGTTGATGGCAAGTGAAATGGGAGCTCTGACTGCAGCTTTCTTCACACTCCAAATTTTTACGTGGCTTCTCCTCCCTGGGGATTTTATCGTGGTCACCTTTGTTCTCAATTTCCAATTCATCAGAATCTGCAATGGAGACAAAAAGGGATTACAGCCTCAGGAACAAATGGAGAAGAAATGAAGGGAGTTGGGTGTGTGTTCATTACCTGTGTTGTTTGTCATTTTATCAACATATTTATTATTAGATTCTGAAGACTTGTTGAATGTTGTTTTGTCTGATATATAGTAGTGGTCAAAATTGTGGAAGGTTGAAGCTGACACTGAAGATGGCCTGGGAAGTTCACACCAGCCCAATCCTGGTAGAAAAAAGAATATTTTGAAGAAGATTGTTCAAAGAAAAAACTGTAAGTTACTGTTTATTGTGGGGGTGTTAGGTTCCCAGGTGTTATAGGGGGCGCTGTTGAACTCTGTGAAAATATATGAGGTTGGTCCCATAGAGGTATTTTTTGAATTTCCAGGCAGATATGACAATCCCACAGGGAGCCTTACCAAGAGAGGCCAATATCCCACAATTCTCCTTCATGACATCCTTATGCAGAGCTCTCTGGTCAGGATCCAGCAACGCCCACTCCTCGTCCGTGAAACAAACAGCGACATCTTCAAAGCACACTGGACCCTAAAAGAAAATGGGAAATGTCCTCCTCTGAGACAGCAGAAATATGATCTGCTACACAATGCTCTGTTGTTTCCTTCCTGTTAATAATAATAATAATAATAATAATAATAATAATAATAACAATAATAATGATAATAATTATTTATACCCCGCCCATCTGGTTGGGTTTCCCCAGCCACTCTGGGCGGCTTCCAATAAAAACTAAAATACAATAATCTCTTAAACATTAAAAGTGTCCCTAAACAGGGCTGCCTTTAGATGTCTTCTAAAAGTTTGGTAGTTATTTTTCTCTTTGACATCTGGTGGGAGGGCGTTCCACAGGGCGGGTGCCACTACCGAGGAGGCCCTCTGCCTGGTTCCCTGTTACTTGGCTTCTTGCAGTGAGGGAACCGCCAGAAGGCCCTCAGCACTGGATCTCAGTGTCTGGGAAGAACGATGGAGGTGGAGACGCTCCCTCATGTATACTGGACCGAGGCCATTTAGGGCTTTCAAGGTCAGCAGAAACACTCAGAAACGATCTGGGAGCCAGTGCTCAGAAACGATCTCAGAGCCAGTGTAGGTTTTTCAAGACCGGTGTTATATGGTCTCAGCGGCCACTTCCAGTCACCAGTCTAGCTGCCGCATTTTGGATTAGTTGTAGTTTCCGGGTCACCTTCAAAGGTAGCCCCACATAGAGTGCATTGCAGTAGTCCAAGCGAGAGATAACTAGAGCATGCACCACTCTGGAGAGACAGTCTGCGGGCAGGGAGGGTCTCAGCCTGCATACCAGATGGAGCTGATAAACAGCTGCCCTGGACACACAATTGACCTGTGCCCCCATGGACAGCTGCGAGTCCAGAATGACTCCCAGGCTGCGCACCTGGTCCTTCAGGGGCACAGTTACCCCATTCAGGACCAGGGAGTCCCCCACACTACGCCTCCTGTCCCCCCAAAATAGTACTTCTGTCTTGTCAGGATTCAACCTCAACCTGTTAGCCGCCATCCATCCTCCAGCCGCCTCTAGACACTCACACAGAAATTTCACCGCCTTCACTGGTTCCGATTTGAAAGAGAGGTAGAGCTGGCTATCATCTGCATACTGATGAAAACCCAGCCCAATCCCCCTGATGATCTCTCCCAGCGGCTGCATGTAGATGTTGAAAAGCATAGAGGAGAGGACAGAACCCTGAGGCACCCCACAAGTGAGAGCCCAGGGGTCTGAACACTCATCCCCTCCCACCACTTTCTGAACACGGCCCAGGAGGAAGGAGTGGAACCACTGTATGACAGTGCCCTCAGCTCCCAGCCCGTCAAGACGGTCCACAAGGATGTTATGGTCGATGGTATCAAATGCCGCTGAGAGATCCAGCAGAACTAGGAAACAGCTCTCTGTCCCTAGCCCGCCGGAGATCATCGACCAGTGCGACCAAGGCAGTTTCAGTCCCATGATGAGGCCTGAACCCCGACTGGAAGGGATCCAAATGGTGCACTTCTTCCAGGCGTGCCTGGAGTTGTTCAGCAACCACTCACTCAATCACCTTGCCCAAGAATGGAAGATTTGAGACTGGGCGATAGTTAGCCATATTGGCAGCATCTAAAGATGGTTCTTTAATAAGCAGTTTGATAACCGCCTCTTTCAGCGGGTCTGGGAAGGCTCCCTCACAGAGAGAAGCATTCACGACCCCACGAAGCCCATCTCCCAACCCTTCCCGGCTAGCTTTTATAAGCCAGGATGGGCAAGAATCAAGGAGACAGGTGGTTGGTTTCACTCGTCCAAGCAGCCTGTCCACATCCTTGGAGGTAACAGATTGGAACTGATCCCACACAATTGACTAGACAGGACACTAGCACTCTCCTGCCCCGGCCCTGCTCCCACGGTGGAGTCTACCTCTTCCTGAATCTGAGCGACTTTATCTGCAAAAAACTTTGCAAAATCATTGCAGGAGATCATGTGGCCCATACTGGGCCCCAATGTAGCAGGTGGTTCCACTAAATTGCGAACCACCTGAAAAAGTCTCCTGCTGCTGTTTTCTGCAGATGCAATAGAGGTGGCGAAGAAAGTCTTCTTCACCGTTGCTACTGCCACTTGGTAGGCTCGACATTGAGCTCTAACCCATGTCCGGTCAGCTTCAGAATGAGTTATCCGTCACCGGCGCTCTAGCTGTCTCAGCGATTGTTTCATTGCCCTCAGATCCGTGGAAAACCACAGGGCTGTCTGGGCTACATGCAGTCGAAGAGGGCGCTTCAGAGCCAAACAGTCAATAGCCCTGGTTAACTCCACATTCCAGCGGGCCACCAGGGAATTAGCTGAAAGGCCATCAACATGGGATAAAGCATCCCCTACCACTCTCTGGAAACCATTTGGAGCCATTAAGTGGCGGGGGCGGACCATCCGAATCGGTCCCACCTCCCTGCAGAGGGGATGGGTCGCAGAGAAGTCCAGCTGCACCAGGAAGTGATCTGACCATGGCACTGCAACACCCCTTCCCCGCCCACAAGGCCTGGGTTGCTGTGTGTAAGAGAAACCTGGTGGGCAAGCAGCGGCAAGGACAAGCCCATCTGCTTCATCCAACCAATTCTCTGTTACACATGCCAGGTCAAGTCCTCCATCCATGATCAAGTCATGGATGGCAGTGGCTTTATGAATCATTGACCTGGCATTGCACAGCAGCACCTTCAGGTCATGTGGGTATCGCTTGCTGATTCTAGTATCCGTCCAGTCAGTACCAGGCCTGGAGGCAGGGATAGTCCTCCAACAATGACTAAACCTGCCTCCTCTGTAATGACATGGTCTGGTCTTAGCGTAACTCCTCCTCCTACCCGTGATCACTGAGATCGGTTGTCCCAGTGCATCCCCCCCCCATGGAACATGCCCCAGCTATTTTGTGGGCTGGGACCCACTCCCTGGCAGCCCTGACCCCTCCCCTTAAGAATAAAACCCTTAAAAAAAAAGAACCCACAATAAAACAATACAAACAAAAAACTGTAAAAATTACAAACACATCAAAATCAAAAAATTCCCGAGCCCAACCAAACATCCATCCCACCCCCCACAAAAAAAAGTAATCAAAAGGGAAAAAAGAAAATTTTAAAAAACATTTTAAAAAAAACATTGCACCACTCCGAGTCCTCCTGGCCAGCAGGAGCAGCAGCAGCAGCAACCGTCCTTATGAGGCCTGTCAGGCCCCGCCCTGGGCCAGGTGGTGAGTGGCAGGAGCAGGGCCCTCAGGCAGGGGAGTTGTTTCAGTAGGACTGCTTTGCTGCACATTTTATTTATGGATGCTTATTTTATTCTAAGTTTTAATTATGCGTATTCTTTTTTGTGCAAATAGGTTGTTCTCCACCTTGTGTTTTCCAAGTCATTCTTCCCCAATGGAAGGATCCACTTTCTCCTCCCCTCCCAATGCCCTAAAGTCAAAATCCAGGGGTTCATGGGGGCATGGAGAGGGGGAGGAATGGGGGGCAGGCCCCATTTTGCAGCCGATGGGGCTGGTTAGGTGAATCCAGGCCACTATTTGTTCTCATTTGCCCACTGCTTAGAAACTAATCTGAGCATTCTGTGATCAATCTAGAAATGAAATCAGCCTCTTTTGGATGGCCATCTGTCTTGGATGATCTAGCAGAGATTCCTGCATTGCAGGGGATCTCTTGACTCTGGGATACAAGCAGGGAGGGTGGCTTCTGGCAAAAGGAGAGGGAGCCACCGGTGGCTCCTCCTTCTCCTGACTCACCTCTGCCTCTCGACCTTCCTCTCCCACTCGCCTCCTTCCTCTTCTGACTCTGATTCTGCACTGCATTCTGCCACAGAGTCTCCCAGCTCACAAAGCCTTATTACCACTTCAGCTTCTGAAACCTCCTCTTCCCAACCTTCTGCCTCTTCCCCCTCTGACCGCCAGTCCTTCTTCTACCTCTACTTCTTGGGCTCTCAGCCGTCTTCCCTTCCTGGTTCCCCAGCTGCTTCCTCCCACCACTCCTCTGTGCCCAACCAGTTCATGACATTGCTCCATCCCTCGGCCTCAGTCCCCACAAGGCAGCTTCCCCTTGTTACGAATCAACACCCCTGACCTGATCTGGTTCCACAGCTGCTGCTTCCCTTCTGCCCCCATGAAAAGGTGGATCAGGAGGTCTTGCCGGCATCCTTCTGCCACCTGCAAGAGAAAAAAGGTAAGCAGGACGCCAGGAGTGCCTGCTTCTCTCACAGGTGAAATAGGGCATCTCTAACTGCAGATGGGCTTTTGAGAAAGACTTACCTGCTGAGAGCATTTGAATGTTTGTGCCCATTTAATATGTTTGTTGTGCAGAAATACATCTCCCCTCCTCTGGACCCTTCTTCCCAATTGTCTCCCCCCAAAATAAGATGAAAAGAACCCTGAGATGAGTTGGAAAACAAACAGAATGAGACCAAATGGAGAAAACCACCTTCCTCCTTACCCAGTGGCCTCTTTCTGGAGTCCAACAGAGGCCTCTCTGCCTCACAGGAATCCAGGTCCATTTCTGCAAAGAGATCCTTTCCCTGAAAAAGAAACAAGGATTCAAAACAGAGAATGGTGAGAAATGTAGGAAAGAGAATAACAAAGACTTGAAGGGAAGCCTGGGCAGACATTTGTCTGACAATACAAGGAACATAATAAATATTCTGGAGAAACTACAAGTGAACATTAACACTAAAGCTGTTCTTATATTTGTGGACGCGGAGAAAGCTTTCGACAATATTTCCTGGAGCTTTATGAAGAAAAATTTACAAGGGATGGGGGTTGGTCAGGGGTTTGAGAATGGTATAGGTGCAATTTATTCAGAACAAAAGGCTAAGTTAATTGTGAACAACGTAGTTACAGAAGAATTTAAGATAGAGAAAGGAACACGACAAGGTTGCCCAATTTCCCCATTGCTTTTTATATCTGTTCTGGAGGTTCTGTTAAATATAATTAGAAGAGACCAATTGGTTAAAGGTATACAAGTTGGAGCAAAACAGTACAAATTGAAAGCGTTTGCTGATGATCTGGTACTGACATTACAGGAACCAGAGTCCAGTACTAAGAGAGTACTGGAACTAATTCAAGAATTTGGCCAGGTAGCAGGTTTTAAATTGAACAAAATGAAAACCAAAGTGCTAGAGAAAAATCTAACAGAGATCGAGAAAGAGAGGTTCCAGAAAGAGACAGGATTAACACTGGTTAAAAAAGTGAAATATTTAGGGGTGAATTTGACAGCTAAAAATGTGAACTTATTTAAGGACAATTATGAAAAATGTTGGTCAGAAGTGAAAAAGGATTTAGAAATATGGTCAAATTTGAAATTATCAATGCTGGGCCGAATCGCTGCTATAAAGATGAATGTATTGCCTAGAATGTTGTTTTTGTTTCAAACACTGCAAGTTATAGATAAGATGGAGTGTTTCAAGAAGTGGCAGAGAGATATCTCAAAATTTGTCTGGCAGGGCAAGAAACCTCGAATAAAATTTAAGATTTTAACTGATGCTAAAGAAAGAGGTGGATTTGCCCTGCCGGACCTTAAACTATATTATGAAGCAGCGGCGCTTTGCTGGCTGAAAGAATGGCTACTTCTTGAGAATACTGATATTTTGGATTTGGAAGGTTTTAACAACGTATTCGGATGGCATGAATATTTGTGGTATGATAAGGTCAAAGCACATAAAGCATTTAAGAATCATATTGTCAGAAAATCTCTTTTTAGTGTCTGGATAAGATATAAGGATTTATTGGAAAATAAAACCCCAAGGTGGCTGTCTCCAATGGAAGCGAAAGCTCAGAAAAAACTCAATATGGAGGCCAGTTGGCCGAAATATTGGGAAATTTTGGAACAAGAAGGAGATAAACTGAAATTACAGAGCTTTGAAAAGTTAAAGAATAAAGTGCGTGATTGGCTTCATTATTATCAAATAATGGAGGCTTATAATTTGGACAAAAAAATTGGCTTTCAGATGGAAAAATCAAAACTGGAAACACAGCTACTAGACTCCAAAAGTAAGAATTTGTCAAAAATGTATAACTTGCTGCTGAAATGGAATACTCAGGATGAGACAGTGAAATCAGCTATGATAAAATGGGCACAAGATGTTGGACATAACATTATGATGGCTGACTGGGAACAGTTATGGACCACTGGTATTAAATTTACGGCTTGTAATGCCTTAAGAGAGAATATAATGAAAATGATATATAGGTGGTACATGACACCAGTCAAGCTTGCAAAAATTTATCACTTGTCTGATAATAAATGTTGGAAATGTAAAGAGTTGGAAGGTACATTCTTTCACCTTTGGTGGACATGCCCAAAGATCAAGGCCTTCTGGGAAATGATCTATAATGAAATTAAAAAGGTATTTAAGTATACCTTTCTGAAGAAACCAGAGGCCTTCCTCCTGGGCATGGTCAGCCAATTGGTGCCAAAGAAGGATAGAACTTTCTTTATATATGCTACAACAGCAGCAAGAATACTCATCGCGAAATATTGGAAGACACAAGATCTACTCACCCGGGAAGAATGGCAGATGAAGGTGATGGACTACATGGAAATGGTGGAAATGGCCGGCAGAATTCGAGACCAGGGAGAAGAGTTGGTGGAAGAAGATTGGAAGAAATTTAAAGACTATTTACAGAAACATAGTAAAATTAAGGAAGTTTAGAAAGAGACTGGAATTAAATAATCTGACTTTTGCATAAGTATTTTAAAGAATATATGTTAAATAAATTATTGACGGAAAGCAGGAAAGGTTAAATTACCTTGTTTTAATAAAATATGGATAAAAATTTGGGAAAGATGGAAAGGATTTGCTGAAATAACAAATTGAAGCAGAATACAAAAAGGGAGGTGTGAGGAGGTCAAAGAAACAAGCTAATGAAAGTTATACTATAGAAGGTTTAAACTAATTTTGTGTATTTTTTATTGTTTGATTGTTTATTTTTTGTATTTGTGTTGTTTTGTTGTTATTGTTGGTGTTATATTGTCAAAACTTTAATAAATATTACTTTAAAAAACAAAACAAAGGAAAGTCTCTCTCACCTGCTTTCTCTGTTCCTGCTTTCTCTCCTCTGCCTGACTCAGGAGGAAACCTTCGGCCAGGGCCACCGCCTGGGAACTGGTCTCCGCTCCGCATTCCCTCACCCAGCTCTCCATCTCCGGGGGAAGGACAGCCAGGAACTGCTCCAAGATCACCAGGTCCAGCATCTCAGCTTTTGTGTGCCTTTCTGGCTTCAGCCACTGATGGTCAAGGTGGTAGAGTCGGCTGCAAGCCTCTCGGGGTCCTTTGGCCTCCTGGCAGCAGAACTGCCTCACCTGCTGGCTCTGCACCTCTGAGCGGAGGGTGTCCTCCTCATCCAGGATCTTCTGCACTGGGTTTTCCCAGAATCCCCCACTGCTCCCAGTTTGGTTGGCATGGCCTCTTCCTGCTTCAGGGCCAGCTGAGTCTCGCTCATCCATCTGTGCTCTCAGGAAGCCTCTGAGAGATCAGAAGAAATCCTTTGGTCTTCTGACAAGTTCTGTCCGTCTTAATGAGGGGCTCTAGCAAATCCTACAAAGCAAATACATTGTTCTGTTACAGAATTTGTAGGACGGGGAAAAATGGTTCCCTGAGCAAGCATAGATGAGTCTTGCTGGGAACCAGGGCTGGACTGCACCAGATCTCAGACCATGAGCTATCTCTTTGAAACGAAAGAGGAAGAGGAGAAGAAATAAGTCTCTAGCCTTCAAGCAATGCAAAATTTGGAGGCAACTGAAGGGATTTCTGTGAGATTAATCATCCTGGTTTCTGCAGCCTTCCAGTCAATGCGTGAAGTCAGAACTGAATGGCAAGGGAGTCATTTGTATCTTGTGAAAAATGGGTGCCTTGTTCTAGTGGGGGTCCTCACCCCGGGGGTCCTCAGGAGTTGCTCCCCCCACCCCCACTCCCCTGCTTCTGTCTCCTTTTCTGCACTCTCTGCCACTCTCCAGACAGATTCCTGGAGTGAGGTCTCTTTTTCTCACTTCTGAGGGCCAGGAATGTATCTGGCCAACCCCCTGAGGGCCAAGTGGGCGGGGTCAAAGACATCTCCCTTGATTTTTTAATTTAGTATTATTCTATTAGATAGCTTAACACAAACTGGTTTCCAATGCAGCAGCCAGACTATGGCCTGGGATCCCTCACTTTATTCCTGGCCTCTCTTTCCTACTTTTCCTTCCTTTCTCCCCGTTGTTTTTTTTTGGGGGGGGGGGGCTAGTCCACCTCCTCCTCCAGCTTTGGAAAACCATTTGCACATGTTTCCTCCGTTGTGCAGTGACGCTGAGCGATGTCACACAGAGTTAAAGTCCCAGGGACTTCTTTGTTTTAAAAAGGGAGATTTCGTGGGAGTCAGGGATCCTCTGATCTC
Organism: Podarcis filfolensis; assembly: GCF_964270895.1. Taxonomy (NCBI): domain Eukaryota; kingdom Metazoa; phylum Chordata; class Lepidosauria; order Squamata; family Lacertidae; genus Podarcis; species Podarcis filfolensis. The sequence goes on along the minus strand of NC_139607.1, from coordinate 99,049,464 downwards.
CAGGAAGGAGAGCGTTGCAGACCTGGCCCCTCCCTGGCAGGACCCTCTCCTCCCTGACTTGGGGTCCCCCCCACATGAGCAAATCTGGCCCCCCAGGCACCCTCTCCTGCTGCAGCCCTGGGACCCCCACCGTCTCCCCACTGCACCCTCTGGTGGGAGAGAGAGGAGACTCAACCCATAGCTGGCAACCTTCCCTTTTTTGCGGGAAATTCCCTTATTGCAGCGCCGTTTCCCGCTGCTATCCTGGATTCTTAGATATCCCGTAGACTGTCCCCGGGATCAGGCTGCTGATCCCTTATTTTCACATCTGAAAGTTGACAGCTATGGACTCACCAGATCCCAGGAGGGGGCAGCGATGCAGCTCTTGCAGGAGAGACACCAAAGCAAGGAAAGGACTGGGGAGGGAGGGGCCTTGGCTGAGGAGGACTTGGCCCCCCCCTTGCTTCCTGTCCTCTCTAGAAAGGCAGCTCAGTTCTCTTTAACCCTTGCCAAGCCGAGTCCCTCCGGCTCAGCCCTCTCTCGCTTGGCAGAACCTCAGATTCTTATTATTTCTTATGGATTAAGGGGGCAGCTGCCCCCCTGGCTCCGCCCATGCCCAGATATCCTTTTGGGGGTGAGGCTCTTGGCTGGACTCTGAGCATCTCCCTCCCTTGGCCAGAAACCAGAGGAAGAGCTTGCAGGGAAAAGGGCTTTGCAGGAGGCAAGGAAGCTCCTCCTAGAATTCAGGAGTGGAGAGATAGGAGGGGATCCCAGGGTCATCTAGTCCAACCCGAAGCAAGAGGGGTCTAGTTCCCCAAACAGGCAGCCCTGTTTAGGGAAGCTTTTAATGTTTAATAGGTTATTGTATTTTAGTGTTTTATTGGAAGCCACCCAGAGTGGCTGGGGAAACCCAGCCAGATGGGTGGGGTATAAATAATAAATTATTATTATTATTATTATTATTATTATTATTATTATTACCCCCAGCATTGCAAGAATCTCCGCTATAGCATCCATGGCAGATGGCCGTCCGATCTCTGCTTTGAAACCTCCACGGAAGGAGAGTCCACCACCTCCCAAGGGAGACCCTTCCCCTGCCCAACTGCTCTTAGATGTCCCTCAAGGCAGCGGGTCCTGAGTTCTAGCCCTGATGAAACAATCGCACTGGCTGCCAAGGAGGAACCAAGCGAAGTTCAAAATAAATAAATCCTATTCTCATCAGAAATGAGTAATACTTTCTTATGCATGCTTGTGCACGCATCAAAAATATGCTATTTCCTTTTCCATAAATGCTTAATTGCTAATTCAATGGACTGAAAATGGATGGTTGTTGTTATTATGTTTAGGGAAGCTTTTAATATTTGATGGACTATTGTATTTTAATATTTTTTTGGAAGCTTCCCAGAGTGGCTGGGAAACCCAGGCAGATGGGTTGGGTATAAATTATTATTATTATTATTATTATTATTATTATTATTATTATTATTATTACTACTACTACTACTATTGACCAGGTGAGTGTTCTCCTTTTGAAAGAGGCAGGTGGAATCTCCACAGTTGCTAATAGCATAGCATTGAAAGACTAGTGAAATATGGGGAGCCCTAGAGCATCTGCTTGGCATGCAGAATGTCCCAGGGTCAACCCCTGACATCTCCTGCAAGGGCTGGACGAAATCCCTGCCTGAAACTCTGGGGAGCTGCTGCCAGTCAGTGTACGCCAGGGGTCCTCAAACTATGTCCTGTGGCCTGAATCCAGCCCGTCAGGGTCGTGAATCTGGCCTGCACGGTCATTTCAGAACCCACCAAGTGTCTGATGCTGAAAGCATCTCACCATCCACTCAGTCCTTGCGTCACACTGAGGTAAACACCACAGGTGTGGTGGCGGCTCTACCAATGAAAGGCCAGGTGTTTTCACCTGGGAACGGGGAAGTGTTGTCTTTTGGCTCGAAGAGTGAAGTGCAGGTTGGTGGAGGAAGGCAGACATGGGTCGGTTTCATTACGTAGATGTTTATTTTAAAGGTGGGAGAAGGAAGTACAGTATAGTCCTATTTATGTGCGTGGAGCAGCGGTCTTTCCACTCATGCGGTTAACATGCTCTGAAAGTTGGGATCTGTTTTGAGATTTAAATTTTAAAGGGGTGGCGTGGAACTGGATATTGACCATCTTCTTAGCCTGGGGCAGGGGTCAGCAACCTGTTTCAGCCATGGGCCGGTCCACCGTCCCTCAGAACATGTAGGGGGCCAGACTATATTTTTTGGGGGGCTGAACGAATTCCTATGCCCCACAAATAACCCAGAGAGGCATTTTAAATAAAAGGGCACATTCTACTCATGTAAAAACACGCTGATTCCCGAATTGTCCGCGGGCCGGATTGAGAAGACGATTGGGCCACATCTGGCCCCCAAGCCTTAGTTTGCCTACCCCTGGCCTGGGGAGCCACATTCTGCTTGAAAGAGAGCAGGATTGGCCCCTAAGGCCTCGGGTGTCCCTCATCCCCTGCAGTAGGAATTTGGAATCAGGAGAAAACTCTTGGAATAGCCTTGCCAGGAGCTCAGAGACGGACTCACCTGTCCCCATGTCCTTCTCTTTGCAGATGTGCTGCGGTTGCACATCCCTCCCCCAGGGGTGAGTATTGGGGAGAACCAGAGCAGGGACTCAGACCTGCCCTCCTTGCCCCCCACTGCACTCTCGGAGGTGGAGAAGCCCTCCCTTCCTGAGGAACTGACTTTGTATTTCAGCTGCTGGAGGAAGATCAGCTGTACCTGCCGGAGGTGATTCAGAACTGCCAGGCAGCTCAGCTCAGGGGGCTCCGAACCCTGAAGTGCTCCAAGCAGGAGACGGCCAAAGCCATCCTGGTGAGTGATGGGTGGTGTGGGGGACCCTCATGGGGAAGTGGGGGAGGGAGGGGCTTTGGAGAAGGGGTTCTCCGTCTGCCAGAGGAGGAGGACCATACTGGCCTAGGTTCACGTATCCTGCTTGAAAAGGGAATCATCTTAGGGACTTCCTGTGAAAATCAGGAATGCTGTTCCTTGAATGTACAAACACACAAGACGTAACCGGCTGTGGATTCACATAAACAATACTCTTCTATATATTCTCATCACAATATCAAATGTTTATCTTGCACATAAACAACACATAAATTGCAATAATATAGACGGAAGTCCCAAGAAATCAGTTCATTCAAAAGACCAAATGTCTGCTAGTTTCTGTTCCACATACGTTCATAAAGTCCAAATTGGAGCCTATTACAGTTCCACAGTGTTGACAAGGATTTCCGGAATAATGCCTTGTTTCGCTCTCATGGGCTTCATTCCTTCTACATATTCTAAGTAATATAAATGACTATAATGTCACAATTCAACATATTTTAACAAATTAACAAACCTGTGTATGGATCAAGTTTGCTTTACATTTGTTGTTTTAAAGGGGTCACTTAAAGAAGAAAACCTTGCAGCTGCAGATTGCTGTCACCTGTAACTAAAATCAATGCTGCGCCTGCCTATATACATTGTAAGACTTGTTGTTCACTGCAGAAACCACTATGTTATAAGTTCCATTATCTGGATACTTCATATATGGTATGTACTTTTATAGCACAATTGTTTTTATAATTTTAATTTGTTAAATGATCTAGTGCTCGATCCACAGCTCTGGTCACTGCTCCCTGAGAAAAGCTCAAGAACTCTGGGCAGAGACAATGGGTAGATCACTGGCAGGATTTTTATTACTGGGAGTAGATCTCAGTCTCTTGGAAGTTCTGGCATTGTGGCTAGTTCAAGGTACTAGCACAACTTTAATTGCCACTCATCTTTTATTGATATTAACTCATTTTCCAGTATTTTGCTATTAACATCCTAGCCGCTGTTGTCGTGTAAAGAAACACTCTTTTATTTTCATTTGCTATGCTTATTGTTTGAATATAAAATAGGAAAGCTTTGGTTTTCTTTAAAATAAATAGCATTTATTTTATTTTATTTTCCCTTTGGGGACATGTCCACCACATGTGGAATAAGGTTCCCTCATTTTGTCTGCATCTCCAACATTTATTGCTGATATTTATTTATTTTGACTGATTTGGATGGGGTCAGGTACCATCTAAAAATCAGATAGCATGTGGTGAATTTTAAGTCTTTTTTCATAATTTCCCCCATTTTTCATCTTCATTGGATAGCCACAATCGTGTGCCCATTTCACCATCACCTCCTTCACCTCCTAGTCCTTAAGGTTCCAGTCCAGTAACAATCTGTGTGGTTTTGATATCTTTGTATTATTTAATAATATTATTTAAAAAAAACAACAACCCGCTGTTGTTCTGTCAAGTCCATTTATTTTTTGTCTGGAAAAAGTTGTTTAGCTGGTAATCTATCTTTTTTACTTTTGTTTTCCTTATATATTTTTTCTTTTTTTGTATTTTTAGCATATAATAACAGTCGTAATTATATGGAAATGTGATAATAATATTGAAATGAATAAAATGCTTAACTCGCCAAGATTTTTATTGTTTGCGGCTTCCCAAGAAAACTCAAGGAGATTCTCTCCTTTTTGGCTTTTACCTCTTACGTTTATAACTGTGTCTTTATGTCCCAAAAGTCCTGCCCCACCCTCTCACTTACAGGATATCCCTTCTACAGATGTCAACGCAGACCCAACGATGGAAAACCCTCAGCCCAATTCCTCGTGACCACAAGACTATTTATTACCTGCAGCAACAACAACAAAAGACACCAGAGTGGCCACAGCTATCTCTTTCCAAAGGATATAGACTGACAGGGAGGGGGCTGACAAAGGGGGGAAAGTTGAATTGCAAGCACATTCTCTTACCTCTTAAACCTCAAGACTCGGTGCCCCAGGATTGAAAAGATATGTAAAAGATCACGATTGCCTCAAGATAGGCAACTGATTATTTAATTAGTATGTTGTATGTTATTATGTAGGAATGCTGTGTCTGACAGTATGTTATTTCCACAAAGGGGGGACCCAATTTTTGTGTATAATGGTCTTTATGTTCAATGTATAGTGTCTTATTGCCTACACCCCAGTGGAGGATTCTCATGCATTTTAAGCTTTCTAATAGATCAGACTATTGCGGAGTCCAGTATTGAGATTAGATCAATTTATGACCACATTTCCTTGCTCCACCTGGCACTCTGCAGTGTGCCAACCTTCTCTATCCATTTTTAAATGGTTTCAAATCCACTTCGCCAAGACAAAGCTTCAGGAGCCATTAAACAGCAGATACATGAAGGTGTATATGCTTTGACTTAGCAGGAATGGTCCCTTATAGAGTTAAAATGACTAATTTGAACAACTGCCCTTTTTAGAATGGTTTTTCACAGACATAAAAGACAGAGTCGGTTTTGTCCTCCCAGACTTTAAATTATATTATGAAGCTGCATGCCTGATATGGATTAGGGACTGGGTGAAGTTGGAAAAGCAAGAAGCATTAGAATTGGAAGGACATGACAATAGATTTGGCTGGCACGCATATTTATGGCATGGGAAAGGGAAGGTACATAAAAGTTTTTATAACCATATAATTTTGAAATCACTAATGAGTGTATGGGAGAGATATAAAGATTTGTTAGAACAGCAACCCCCTTGGTGGCTTTCACCACATGAAGCTTTACTGCTCAAACCACTTGGAAAGAAAGGAAAGTGGCTTACCTATGCTGACTTGTTAAAGGATCAAGAAGGAAAATGGAAACGAAGAGATTACGAGGAAATAAAAGACCATTTTCAGAGTTGGTTACAAGAAGACAATAAGAAATGATTTCGCTACACAACATCTAGATTTCAAAAGGAAGTCGTAGAAGGGAAAGGGAAGTTGCTGAAAGGTGCATATAGTATTCTGCTAGAATGAGAAACAAAAGATGAAGAGGTGAAATCAGTCATGATTAAATGGGCACAAGATATAGGTCATAATATAATGCGGGAAGGGAGGTTTTCTTTCTGGGGGGAGGGGGAAATGGGGGGAATGAGGATGATGTGTTTTTTTATAAATTGCTGTTGAAATTCCTAATAAAAAATATTCCAAAAAAAAGTTGAGAACCATGGGGCTATATAAATTCTAATTGGAATCAGTTTGAATTGGGCAAGTGCATCCAGGCTGCAATTATCTTTTTGGTCCCTTAGGAACTGTGGGGTTAGGCTCTGCGATCCAGAGCCTGTGGAGTCTGGTACTCTTACGCTGCGACTCAGCTTCCTGGACTTGTAGCAGAGAAACACAGCTTTGTGCTTGTGTGCATCTATACACAGCCACTTTCTAATCTAAGCAGCTTTATGTACAGAAGCAAAAATATGTACAGAAGCAAAAATAAATCATCCGTTCTGGGAGCGGCAGATATCGCTACTCCTTTCGTCTTGGTCAGAAAACGAAAGCAGAAAGACAAATAACAGATCCCGGATGTAAGGATGTCCACCCCTCAGTGGGCACAACATAAGCCTCTGAGCTGTTTTAACCCTGTAAGCTCTGATTCTCCTCACACCCCCTCTTGTCTTGCACTGCTGGGGCTCGTAAGCATCAACACTTACCCCCAAAACAACCCTGCACAGAATTCACTGTGCCTCTGGAAACCCATCTGCCAGATTCTGCTGGCTTGGACAGTACTTCAGCATCACCAAGCCTGACTGGACATTCCGACACACGTTTTGGAAACGTATGTCCAAATGTTTGGTTCTGGCCTTAAACTGCCCAGACTCTGCCAACTTCAGACAGGGTTGATTATCCTCCCAGACAGTGACGGGCAAACAACAATCCCCGCAGATTTCTTGGACCAAACACGTGTAAAACTCTAGTTCTCTGCAAAGCTCTGACAACGCACTGAATTCAGCTTCAGTAGAGGAAAGCGCAATGAGACTCTACTTTTGGGACTTCCACCCAACTAGAGTGTCCCCAAACTTTATTCCCATCCTAGGCACGGACTTCCAGATCCACAAAAATCAAGACCACCTCTTGTGACTCTCCTGACCCTTTCAGGTACAGGCAGCTATCAGCAAGACTCCTCTTGAAACCCATGCTCTCTGGGCTGAAAAAGCCCAGAATAAAATTTAAGATACTAACTGATGCAAAAGAAAGAGGGGGGTTTGCCCTGCCGGACTTAAAACTGTACTATGAAGCAGCAGCTTTTTGCTGGCGGAAAGACTGGCTACTTCTTGAGAACACAGACATTTTGGACTTAGAAGGGTTCAATAATAGATTTGGTTGGCATACATATATATGGTATGACAAGGTAAAAATTCATAAAAGTTTCAAAAACCATATTGTTAGGAAAGCACTATACAATGTTTGGATTCGTTATAAAGATCTGTTGGAAAATAAAACCCCTAGGTGGTTGTCACCAATGGAGGCTAAGGAAGTTAAAAAACTTAATATGGAATCTAAATGGCCAAAATATTGGGAAATTGTAGAACAAGAAGGTGGAAATGTGAAATTACAGAGTTATGAGAAATTGAAGTCTAAAGTAAGAGACTGGCTTCATTATTACCAGATAAATGAAGTTTTCAAACAGGACAGGAAAATCGGCTTCCAGGTGGAGAAATCAAAGTTAGAAACAGAATTGTTAGAACCCAATACTAAGAATCTGTCTAGAATGTACAATTTGCTGCTGAAATGGAATACACAGGATGAAATGGTTAAATCAGCTATGATTAAATGGGCACAGGACATTGGTCATGACATTATGTTTGCTGACTGGGAACAGTTATGGACCACCGGTATAAAATTTACGGCTTGTAATGCCTTAAGAGAGAATATTATGAAAATGATTTATAGGTGGTACATGACCCCAGTTAAGCTTGCAAAAATCTATCATTTGCCCAATAATAAATGCTGGAAATGTAATGAAACTGAAGGTACTTTCTGTTACGAAAAAGGAGCAATGCAGAAGCAAGCACCAGGTGGCTGGAATGGTAAACAGGATGTGGGTGTTATTGGATTATACCGTGGGAACCAGGGACAGTTTGTAAAGTGCTCTGAGAGCCGGATGTTACCTCAGAGCAGCACATGACCCTGTACTGGAAGTACATGGGTGGAGTTTATTCTCTCTCTGCAGTTGGGAAGCAGAGTGTGCAGACATGTTTTCTCTGTACTGGTGAACGACAGGAATAAAGACATGTAAATATATTTCTGTCTGGCTCTTTCCCCCTCCCTGGGAGAGGAGTGGGAGGACTGGTGTGTTCTCCTTCACGTTGAGGAGAATTGCCGATTGGAGACCTCCTTTGATCTTGCCGGGAGACGCAGACAGGAGGTCATAAGGATTCAAGCCGGGCACCTGGAGGGTGGCCAAATTCCTCTGGACTAAGAGCTAAGCTGGAGGGTCTGCTGGTTTGAATTCCGACACTTTCTATCACCTTTGGTGGACGTGCCCAAGGATTAAGGCCTTCTGGGAAACTATATATAATGAAATTAAGAAGGTGCTTAAGTGTACCTTTCACAAAAAACCAGAGGCTTTTCTCCTGGGCATAGTAGGCCAATTGGTGTCAAAGAAAGATAGGACGTTCTTTATGTATGCTACAACAGCAGCAAGAGTTCTACTAGCAAAGTATTGGAAGACACAAGAACTACCCACACTGGAAGAGTGGCAGACGAAGGTGATCGACTACATGGGACTAGCAGAGATGACGAGCCGAATCCGTGACCAAGGGAAAGAGACGGTGGAGGAAGACTGGAAGAAATTTAAACTTTATCTTAAAAATTCTTGTAAAATTATTGAGTGTTAAAATGTCATGGGTAAAGCATAGCAGATTTGCAGCGATAAATGATTGGACAAGAGGAAAGAAAAGGGTTAAAGAAAGGAATTAATAAGTAATTCAGACCAGGGGTTGCTGAAAAAATTTAAAACAGGGATGAAGAAAAGGGAGGCATGGGGAAGTCGTTGAAATTGGGTATACGAAAAAATTTATGAAATTATACGTTTATATGTTTGTTTGTTAGTGTTTGTTGTTTGTATTGTCTTATATTATATGTTGAAAAACCAATAAAAATTTTATATATATAAAAAAAATGAAACCCATGCTCTCTAAGGCTTCATTCAGACACAAGTTCCAGTTCCTGGCCGATTGCTTCAGACCGTAAATGGACTTATGAAGCTTCCACACTGCATCTGGCCTATTGCTCTCAAGCCCTAGAGGAGGATGCATGTAAGGATCTTCCTGGAGGTCTGAGTTCAAATAGGCTACATCCACATCAAAGTGATGCACCTGATGACCTCTCTGTGCAGCAATGGCTAAGAGCATGCACAGACTTTTACTTCTGGAGGTAGGAGCATACACCTCAGTGTAAGGCAGTAGTTCCACTGCGTAAACCCTCTGGCTACCAGCCTAGCCTTGTACTGTGGTTCTCCAGTTGCTGTGGGTTTAAGACAGTAAACCCGACGGCTGCTCACGGCCTGCTTGCCTGCTGGCAGCGTCGTGATGGAGAACACACCTAGAGACTCCATTGAGTTCATTTCCTTCTGCATTGCCTCTTGCCACTTCCTGGCTTCCTCTTCAGGCAACTTCTGAACTTCCTCAAAACTCTCTGGTTCACACTGAGCCACACCAATCCACACGCTAGTGACCTCAAACCTTTCAGGTGGTTTTCCTTTAGTAGTGTGAGCTGAACACCTCAGCACAACCTCAGGTACCCCCTCTGACCACTAGGGCCAACTAGTGTGTCCTTGCTCTCCCCTCTGACTTACTGCGCATTCTGGATTTCTCAACTGGACTTGTGGGTGAGGAGGAGCACTCTTTGGCTCTAGCTTAACAGCTTTAGGAGATGCCCTTTCCTATTCCTGCTCTGGGTTGGGACTCTGAGCCTCAGCAGCAGGATCAGTTTCTACCTTTCCTTCATCAGCAGAGTCAAGCAGACTCTCTGAAAGAATGTCTGGATTCCCATGTATGCATTTCCACCCACTCTGCTCACAGAACTCAGCACTCCTGCTGACTAGAATCCTAGACTGATTGCCTTCTGGATAGGCAAATCTCCACCACTTGGTCCCTGGCTCATACCCACAAAGGATCATTCTCTGGGACCTAGGGCCACCCTTTCTGTGTTTGGCACAAGGACCCAAGCCTCACATCCAAACACATGGAAGAAATGCACCTTGGGCTTCTTGCTGTGCAGCAGAAAATAGGGCGTGTCCCCTACTACAGAACTGTAAGAACGGTTCAGCGTGAACAATGTGGATTTCCACGCTTCCACCCAAAACCGCTGGGGCAACCCTGTGTCAAAGAGCATGGCTTTGGTTGCCTCCTGCAGCATTCTCTACCTGCATTCTGCAACTCCATTCTCCTGAGGAGAATTTGCTACAGTCAACCTGTGGTGTATGCCTTTCTGGCAGAAGTTCTGCAAGGCAGACCTGGTGAACTCTCCACTGCGATCTGATTGAAAGCCCTTGACCCACAGTAAGAACAGCAGTTCTCACTGCCGTTATCCAGTCTTTCACCAAAGCAGCAGCCTCTCACTTGTGCTTCAGAGAGAAAATCCACCCATTTCTGGAATAATCATCCACCAGATAGCACAAATTTGGCCCCACCCAGACTGGCAACTGGCATAGGGCCGCAAAGGTCTGCATAGACTAGCTCAAAAGGTTTTGTAGTTACCCTGTCAGACCTAGGATAAGATCACATCTGAACCTTGGCTTTCTTGAAGGCACCCTTCATTCCAGGTATTTGTCACATACCTTCATCTTGCACCCCTCAGTGCACCCTGGGACCTTCTTCATGTACCCCCAGTTGATATGTGACATTCTCCGCTGCCAAACGCCATGATGGCACCCATCATGAATGGGAAGGTTACCACACTGTGCTTGTGCATCCTCAGTGGGACCTTTACGTGCAATAGGCGATTCTAGCACAAACAGCCTGTCTTTGCACTCAACACTGACCAGTTGTCGCCCACCTCTGGAAATGGAATAAACATTATTTTCAAAACACACTTTGAACCCAACATGGACAAGAGAGGAAACAGAAAGGAAATAGCACTGCATCTCTGGAACGACATAGGCCTCAATCTCTGCCTGTAAAAAAGAACAATAAACAGAGCCAGACATAGCGCTTGGAACCATCTGCAAGAGTTACACTTCTTCCAGTTTTCACAGCCTTGCAGTTCCACAAAAAAACACTAGATAGCGATGGCATGAGGTGGTGCCTGGCCCCACTGACAATCACCCAGCTCAGCACGTGGCCCTGGTCGCAGTTTTTCAGTGTTGCCATAGCAGCAGCCAAATGATACTGTGACGACATGTCTCTGCCAGTTTCCTTGAGACCTTTCGAGGCTTCCCACGCTTGGCAGCTCCTGTTATCTGGTTGCCAAAGAAAACGGCCTTGGAGAAATCCTGTGGCTCCACTGGACAATTCCGGACCAGGTGGAATTCAGAGCCGCACCGCAAACGCATCGGGAAGAAAAAGCTTTCAGTCTCTTCACTTCTCCCTTCACCCCCACTCTTGGGTGCAGCATAGCCTGGGCCTGCTCACCCTCCAGCTTTCTGCCTGGAATGCCTATAATGGCAGCAACTTTTTAAAAAAGTAATATTTTGAGCTCGTAGTTCAATTTCCCAGCAGCTCCCCTTGCCCCGGAGAACACTTTTAGCATTCCATCTCCTCTACCTGTGGCATTCTTCAGCAGTGGGTAAAGTGACCTCTTCGCACCGGATGTCCATTTGGTATGGCTCTTTCCAGGGTTTTGCCTGCTCATTGTGTTTGTCTTTCATTTGTTCTCCTATGTGTGTTGCCAGTAGAAGCCACAATTCTGTGGGTTCTCTAGGTGGTGCAGAAAGTTGGCAGCTATTCCCTACATCCACAGGTCTCAGGATGGTTACAACATAAAAAAACAAAATAAAAACACAAAACACCACATTTTAAAAGGGCATTAAATGTCAATCAGCCAAAGGCCTGGTTAAAAAAGTGTGGATTTGCCTGGCTCCTAAATCTGTACAATGGTTTTTCTAACCTTTGTATGGATTCTTTGATGGGAAGTAAGATTGGCCCTCTGACTGAAGCTTTTTCCACATTCCACACACTGATATGGTTTCTCCCCTGTATGAATTCTTTGATGTGAAGTGAGATTGTGGCTGTGACTGAAGCTCTTTCCACATTCCACACACTGATATGGTTTCTCCCCTGTATGAATTCTTTGATGGGAAGTGAGTTTGGAATTCTGAGTGAAGCTCGTTCCACATTCCACACACTGATAGGGTTTCTCCCCTGTATGAATTCTCTGATGCTTAGTGAGATAGGAGCTCTGAGTGAAGCTCTTTCCACATTCCACACACTGATGGGGTTTCTCGCCTGTATGAATTCTCTGATGCTTAGTGAGATAGGAGCTCTGAGTGAAGCTCTTTCCGCATTCCACACACTGATAGGGTTTCTCCCTTGTATGAATTCTTTGATGAGAAGTGAGAGAGGAGCTTTCAGGGAAGCTCTTTCCACATTCCGCACACTGATAGGGTTTCTCCCCTGTATGAATTCTTTGATGGTAAGTGAGACCGGAGCTGTGACTGAAGCTCTTTCCGCATTCCACACACGGATAGGGTTTCTCCCCTGTATGAATTCTTTGATGGGAAGTGAGACTGTGGCTGTGACTGAAACGCTTTCCACATTCCACACACGGATATGGTTTCTCCCCTGTATGAATTCTTCGATGGGAAGTGAGACTGTGGCTGTGACTGAAGCTCTTTCCGCATTCCACACACAGATAGGGTTTCTCCCCTGTATGAATTCTTCGATGTGAAGTGAGATCGGAGCTCTTCCTGAAGCTCTTTCCACATTCGACACACTGATAGGGTTTCTCCCCTGTATGAATTCTCTTATGGGAAGTGAGATCGTGGCTCTGAATGAAGCTCTTTCCACATTCCACACACTGATAAGGTTTTTCCCCTGTATGAATTCTCTGATGCTTAGTGAGATGGGAGTTCCGACTGAAGCTCTTTCCACATTCCACACACTGATAGAGTTTCTCCCCTGTGTGAATTCTTTGATGGGAAGTGAGAGAGGAGCTCTGGCTGAAGGTCTTTCCACATTCCATGCGCTGATAGAGTTTATTTCCAATGAGATTTTGTTGATGGGAAGTGGAATTGGAGCTCTGATTGCAGCTTTCTCCACACTCTAAATTTTTACACGGCTTCTCCTCTCTGGGGATTTTATCGTGGTCACCTTTGTTCTCAATTTTCGATTCATCACAATCTGCAATGGAGACAAAAAGGGATTAGAGCCTCAGGAACAAATGGAGAAGAACTGAAGGAAGTTGGGGGGGTGTTCATTACCTGTGTTGTTTGTCATTAACCATCATATTTATTATTATGTTCTGATGAGTTGTTGAATGTTGGTTTGTTTGATATACAGTAGTGGTGAAAATTGTGGAAGACTTTTGGAAAAAAGTGTATTTCAGAGTTTTGATGGCTTATAACACCACTTCATTTGGAGTAATATCATAAAATAATATATCAATGGAAAGATAATTTAATGAAGACTGCAATTCAACAAAGGTTGTTCAATTACCCATATTCTATCAAATGTTATAGTCAAATAACCAGAAAAAGGAAGCACAACTTGCTTAGGTTGACTTTTGTCAGTGTGTTATGTGATTGCAGTCAAGTTGGTTTTTTTTTTTGTTCTTTCATTTAGTGAGGTTGTAAAACATAATAAAATTATAGAAATGGCACAAAGAGTTGACTGGTCACCCAGAAAGCGATGTAAAATTGTAGTATTAAGTGAACAGGGCTACAGTTATGAAGAAATTAGATGAAAGATTGGAGAAAACCTAACCAAAGCTGGCATTTCGATATTATTGAAGAGGTATAAGGAGACTCAGCAACTATAAAATCAGACTGGTAAAGGCAGGAAAAGGTGCACAAAGGCAAGTGACGATCGAAGAATAGAGAGACTGTCCCTACATGACAGAAGAAAATCATTTTGGTGTATACAAGATGACATGGCGAGATGTAATGTGAAGTTGAGTGCAAGGACTGCTCTAAATGTTAGAATTCTAAGGAAAAAGCCATTGTTATCTCTCAAGCATGAGTTTAACCAAACTGCGGGAGGCAGTGGAAGACAATAGGACCTGGCCTGCTCTGGTCCATGGGGTCACAAAGAGTCGTACACGACTAAATGATTAAAGAAAATCTCTCAAGCAAAGGTTGAAAAGATTAAACCCATGTTAACTGGACAGCGGAACAATGGGACAATGTTTTTGGAGGGATGTGACCCAAATCTCCTTGCTTGGTAGTGATGCCATGAAATACACAAGGGGAAGAATCAGAGAAGATTTACATGCTACTTGCATTACACCGAGACTTCCGGGTTAGCGCCATCGACTAATGGCGGATTCCCTCTGAGCTCCGGAGGGAATCGGCTCTGTAGGATCGGGTCTGGCCGCTTCGGTGACGCGGGGACCCTTAAAAATCACAGGCGGTGAAGCCTGTGAACTTGGTGACTCGACGGGCACCATTTGCGCCCCCCCGACCTGTGAAGAGCCTTTTTAAAGGCTTCGGAATGGGGGACGGGGTGAGCGGAGCGGTGCTGAGAGTCGACTGCTTCTCCTGCAGAGTGAAGCCGCATTGCCATGGTCGGAGAGCGCTGACTTCTTCTTTGGAACAATTGGACTCTAAAAGTAACAACCCGTGAGTACTACGGAAATTGGTATCGTAAAGATTTTTTTTTTTTTTAAGAATTAGGCACGATCAGGGAAGGTGTAAAAAGGAAGTCTGCCTCCCCGTCTTGTAAACAAGTTAAAGCAAAACCTGCTAACTAAGGTCGAGAGAACCTCTTTTTTCCTTCTTTGGTAAAAGACTTTAATTTCACGGTTTGGCAGTATAAGAAATCTTGCTGGAGGATAAAAGAGCTAATTTTGGGAGCTGAAGTGTCACCCTCCCGGACCCGGGAGTGTTCCGCGAGAGAGCCTGTTGATGAGGTACTAAAGAGCTTGACAGCTGTCAAATTAGCTGTCAAGACAGAAAAAGACAACTTTGTTTCTGCTGCTTCTGCTGGTTATATCTGTTACAATTTTTGTTACAATTTGTTGAAAACAAGGAAGAACCGATACAAACTAACTGGATTTTTGGATTTGAACTGGAATGAACATTAAGAAACCAAAATCCCTCTAGAGGGGGTTTTGGGACATTACAAGAATGGCTGGAGGAGGGAGAGTTCAGGCTGAATTAGACAGAGTCTTTGTTCTCTTGGGAAAGTTACAAGGCCAAATTGATGTTTTGGCTATAAATGTTACAACTCTGGACTCAACTGTAAACAATATCATGGAACCTGATAAGGATTTGAATCAGGAAGTTTATCCAACTGAACAGAAAGAGAAACTTGACAACATTGAGTACTTGGAGAAGGAGACATATGTTGTCCCTGAAGAAAAGGAAGGAGGAACTGTAATTCTGCAGATGTTGAAAGAGGATTTGAGGTTTGACATGATGGCAATGAAGGAAAATAAGAACTTGATGTGGAAAATCTGGCCTGAATTGGAGATGGAAAAAAGGAGAGATCTCCTTATGTGGAGATCTGAAGACCTAAGGATTACAAAATTGCTTAAGGTGGAGGTTGGAGCCTTGGGGACATTTGGTTTTGAAAGGAGTAAGAAACAAGATTTGGGCCCCACCTTTAAGTATGGAAGACTGGTTGGAAGAAATATGGATCCTGAAGGGCCAGAGCGTTTCTGAGATTTGGTGTTTAATTTTAAGGACTATCAGAAAAACCAGCAGAGAGGAATTGAGAGAGAATTAAGAGCCTCGGATGTGAGGTCTCCAGGCTAATACTAGATTAAGACTGGTGGATATTTGTGGGGGACTGAAACCGGGAAAGGGGGGTGTGGGGCTTGGGAATCCAAAGGGTACATAATTATAATGTGTTTTTACTCTCATTTTGTTTTGGTAATGTGTATGAAATTTGGGAAATTCGTGGAAGGGAACCTGGGTCGACTTTAGAAAGAATGTTTTAAGAATGTATATTGAGGTACAGGTGTTGATGTTGAAGTTTGGATAAGGTAAAATTGGTTGGTTTTAAAACGGGCTAAATTAAAGGAAAATAAGGTTAGCAAAAATAAATTGAGGAAATGAATGAAAGAGAAAAAGTAAAATAATAATATGTTAAATTAAGCATAGAAATAGGTTAAAAATTATGGATAAGGATTTGCTGAATTAACAATTTGAATTGGAATACAAGAAAGGGGGGTATGAGGAGGTCAGGGAAATATGTTATTGAAAAATAGATTTTGTGAACTTTATGTGTTTTTAATTTTTTCTGCTTTTTGTTTTTCTTTTTTTTCTTTTTGACTTTATGTTTTTTGTATTGTATTAAATTCAAAAATCTTAATAAATATATTTTTTAAAAAAATACATGCTACTTGCATTACACCAACTGTGAAACACCCAGATAGTGTGATGATCTGAGGTTGTATGGCAGCAAAAGGTGTGGGCATAATTTCCGTCATTAATGGGAATGGAAATGCCCCCAAATAAAAAATGAAATACTTTAGCCCAAACTGAAGCCTTCCGCAGGTGATCTTTACTCAGATACTGAAGCATTTATATATATTTATATAAATATATATTTATATATTTACTTTTTTTAAAAAATAATAATTTTTATTAAGTTTCATATTACCGAATTAAACACACCAAACCAATTAGTCCAAATTATAACAATACATATCATGTAATCCAATTATTTTCCAAATTATAAATTTTTGTGGGTGGTACCCATGCTTCTTGATCGGCAGGAGTCCAATCCTCAAATATTTTCTGCTGCTTTCATATTAAGAATGATATTTCCAGTCCCTTCTTCTAAATCCTTGTCATTACTCATTTTCCTTTCCATTCACCACCGAATTGCTCCGCAAGTGGGTTGAAAGAAACAGTCTTATCTGTATTTCTGTGTGAGCTTTGTACTGCTCTCTCGTAAATCCCAATAATCCAGGCATTTCCGCTCGAGCAAGCAATCGCCATCTTGTTGTTCCGATGAAATACAGTCCAAAAGCTCGCTCTTTAACTTTCCCGACCTGTTGCATCGTAAATTAGTCTTTTTCCAGGAGGGCTGCCCCTTCCAGGTCACAATCTCATTGAAAGTAATAAATCTTTGGCTCGCCCTCCCCAAGACCAAACCTCCTGCAACACGGGTCTCGTATCAAATCTCCATTCTAACTGCGTCACAAAGAGAGCCCTTCTTTCCAAATCCTTCACAGAGTAAAACCTTTAAATTCATATTATTCCCACACAGTTCCTTTTTAGTCCCATTTGCCAATTAGTTGCTGTGATGGATATACTAAGAGGGAGGGTTATTAGTTAATCACATAGAGCAAAAAAAGATAAAAAGTCATTCCCCCCCCCCTTTAGTTCCGTTGCACTCCAATCCACATACCAGCATGTCTGTAGTTCTTTGATGTAATCTTCCGTCTCAGTCTTCTTCATTTCAGTGGTAAAATTGTTAGCAGATAAAAACCTCCTGCCTCTCTTGAAGCCTGTGCATTATCTTTCACCAATTTTTTTCCTTTTAAGTAACACAACTAGTTTCGCTCCTGGAAGTAGCTTCGGAGGAGTTCCGAGGCCCGCCGAGGGTTGTGCACCCAGTGCCTCACCCCCTCCTTCTTCCGAACTCGGGGGTGATTTATGGCAACAGCGGGTGAAAACTGCATCTCTCCTCCCTGGAGAGATGAGGGAGACTGATTTACTCCCCATAATCAGCCTCTAATTACCTTGTGCGAGCTGGATAGATGTTAATATCCGCCATCTTCCAAGGCGCCCCTAGCGGCCCCCTCCTACTTATATATTTATTTTCTGTTTCAACAGGACTCAGCTCCATGTCCTGTTGCTGCTGTGTGAAAAAGGTGCTTTCAAGATAATCCTATTCCACTGCCGGAATGGCTTGGGAATAGTCCAAACATTAACCCAATCAGAAATCTATGGAGCCGACTAAAGAAACTTGTTAATCAGAGGCAACCCAGCAATAAAGGCCAATTAACAGAGGCAATAATTCAATCTTGGTTTCACAATCTTACAGCTGCAGAACTAAAAATTTGGTTCACTTCATGGGAAAGCGTTGTAAGGCTGTAATTAAAGCTAAAGGTTACCAATGTTTACCAAAAGTTTCACGTTTTTTCTTTATGACTGCTGTTCCAATAAATACTCCTTCATAAAAGTCATTACATTACACTCGGAAACTACAACTAATCCAGAATGCAGCAGCTAGACTGGTGACTGGGGGCGGCCGCCGAGACCATATAACACCGGTCTTGAAAGACCTACATTGGCTCCCAGTATGTTTCCGAGCACAATTCAAAGTGTTGGTGCTGACCTTTAAAGCCCTAAACGGCCTCGGTCCAGTATACCTGAAGGAGCGTCTCCACCCCCATCATTCTGCCCGGACACTGAGGTCCAGCGCCGAGGGCCTTCTGGCGGTTCCCTCATTGCGAGAAGCAAAGCTACAGGGAACCAGGCAGAGGGCCTTCTCGGTAGTGGCGCCCGCCCTGTGGAATGCCCTTCCAGCAGATGTCAAAGAGATAAACAACTACCTGACATTCAGAAGACATCTTAAGGCAGCCCTGTTCAGGGAAGTTTTTAACGTGTGATATTTTACTGTATTTTTGGTTTTTATGGAAGCCGCCCAGAGTGGCTGGGGAGGCCCAGCCAGATGGGCGGGGTATAAATAATAAATTATTATTATTATTATTATTATTCATTAAATTATCTTTCCATTGATATATAATTTTATGGTATTACTCCACACAAAAGTGGTGTTATGAGCCATCAAACCTCAGAAATACACTTTTCACAAAAGGTTTCCAGAATTTTGGCCACCAGTATAAGTTGTTCATTTTAAGTTAATGTTCTTTTTATATGGCATCAGAATATTATTATTTCTGTTTCATGTTTATATATGTGTTGGAAGCCGCCCAGAGTGGCTGGGGCAGCCCAACCAGACGGGCAGGGTAGAAATAAAAATGTCAGCTTTGTTCCGGAGCTGACAGAGGCTGGAATGTATGAAAGCAAGCAAAGAGAGATAAGGAAACTGGAATGTGAGCTGGAATGTGAGAGGGAGGAGGGGCAGCCGAGTGGCAGAGCTTCAGAGAACAGAGAGCAGGCAGCAGATAGCAAAGATCCACAAAATACGAATCTTAGCTTAGAGACAGAAGGGGAGAGGCCAGGAATAGCTAGCCCAAAAACTAGAAGGCGCAAAAATGTCAGTGAGAGGAGGGGGAAAGAGGGGAAGCGAAAGGGTTTTTTCCCCTCTTGGAAGAAGAGGAAGGGGCAGAGTTTAGACTTGGCAACTGCAAACTTGGAAGTCAGACATGGAGTGAAAGAGCTCTGGAGTGATTTATGTGTTTGAGCAATAAACCCGAGATAATTACTGCCGGTGTCTCGCTTCTGTGGGAGAGCCAAGCCATTACAAAAAATTATTATTATTACTACAGTGGTACCTGTTCTGGAAAAAATTAAGTTTGTAAACCAAGGTAACACTGTATCATCCTCATCACTGCTACTACTACCTGAGATTCCATAAGCCTAGCTCTTCTCTGGGATGGATTTTGTTTGGCCCAGTCATGGCATCCCCTCCATCTCCAATGTCACTCCTTGTTATGGCTTGGTTTCTCCCACAAACGTGAGACGACTCTGGCTGTTAATAATTTCAGATTTATTGCTAAAACAACAAACTTGGACGGAGCTCCTCTACTCTTCGTCCTCCCCACAAGATGGAGTTGCCCAGACTGAGCTCCTCCACCTTCCCCAGCACGGAAGCCCCCACCTTCTCTTCCAGTATCTTTAGAGCGCCTCGACCACTTTTCAGATCCTAGGAGATTTGACAGAGAATGCTTCCTGCATTCCAGCCTCTGACTCACTCCTGTAGCTCTCACACAGCTGTCTGTCATTCTGTCTCCCTTTTTCTTCTCCCCTTTGTTCAGAGCTCAGATGACAGTTCCTCTCCCCCTCCTCTCTGCCTTCCGCTGCTAACTCTCCTCTCCCTAGGCCTGCTTCTTCTCTGGCTGGCAGCACCTGAGCTTCGCTGCCAGTCGTCTCTTTGGTCAACCCAAGACTGACAGGAGCAAAAACAAAAACCTGAAGCTACTTATCTTTCCTAACAATTCTGAAGCTGACATTGAAGATGGCCTGGGAAGTTCAGACCAGCCCAATCCTGGTAGAAAAAGGAATAATTTCAGGAAGGTTGTTCAAAGGAAAAACTGGGGGTGGGGGTGTTAGGTTCCCAGGTGTTATAGGGGGTGCTGTTGAGCTCTGTAAAAATAGATGAGGTTGGTCCCATAGAGGTATTTTTTGAATTTCCAGGCAGATATGACGATACCACAGGGAGCCTTACCAAGAGAGGCCAGGATCCCACGATTCTCCTCCATGACGTGCTTATGCAGAGCTCTCTGGCCAGGATCCAGCAACGCCCACTCCTCATCCGTGAAATGAACAGCGACATCTTCAAAGCACACTGGACCCTAAATGAAAAAGGGATATGTCCTCCTCTGAGACAGCAGAAATATGATCTGCTACACAATTCTCTGTTGTTTCCTTCCTGTACATTGCGATGTTGTTTCAATGGGATTGCTTTGCTGCACATTTTAAATAAGGATGCTAATTTTAAGTTTTAATAATGGGTATTTGTCTTTGTGCAATAGGTGGTACTCCACATTCTGTTTTTCAAGTCATTCTGCCTAGGCAAGCATTCCAGTTTCCCCAATGGAAGGATCGACTTTTCCCTCTCCTCCTGAGCTGTTCTGGGGAGTTCCCTCCCAATGCCCTAGAGCCAAATTCAAGGGATTCATGGAGGCATGGAGAGGGGGAGAAAAAGGGGGCAGGTCCCATTTTGCAGCCGATGCGGCTAGTTAGGTGAATCCAGGCCACTATTTGTTCTGATTTGTTCACTACGTAGAAACCGATTTTAGCATTCAATGATCAATCTAGAAATAAAATAAGCCTGTTTTGGATGGCCATCTGTCTTGGATGATCTAGCAGAGATTTCTGCAATACACAGGGTCTCCTGGCTCTGAGAGACAAGCAGGGAGGGTGGCTTCTGGCATCCTTATCTTGACTGACCTCTGCCTCCCAACCTTCCTCTCCCACTCGCCTCCTTCCTCTTCTGCCTCTGATTCTGCACTGCATTCTGCCACAGAGTTTCCCAGCTCACTAAGCCCTGTTAGCCTTTCAGCTTCTGACGCCTCCTCTCCCCAGCCTTCTCCCTTTCCCCCCTCTAACCGCCCATCCTTCTTCTACCTCCACTTCTTGGGCTCTCAGCCATCTTCCCTTCCTGGTTCCCCAGCTGCATCCTCCCACCATTCCTCTGTCCCCAACCAGTGCATGACATTGCTCCATCCCTCGGCCTCTGTCCCCACAAGGCAGCTACCCCTGACCTGATCTGGTTCCTCAACTGCTTCTTCCCTTCTGCCCCCGTGAAAAGACGGATCAGGAGGTCTTGCCGGCATCATTCTGTCACCTGCAAGAGATAAAAGGTAAGCAGGACGCCAGGAGTGTCTGCTTCTCTCACAGGTGAAACAGGGCATCTCTAACTGCAGATGGGCTTTTGAGAAAGCCTTACCTACTGAGAGCATTTGAATGTTTGTGCCCATTTCATATGTTTGTGGTGCAAAAATCAATCTCCCCTCCTCTGGACCCTTCTTCCCAACTGTCTCCCCCCAAAACAAGATGAAAAGAACCCTCAGATGAGTTGGAAAACCAACAGAATGAGACCAAACGGAGAAAACCACCTTCCTCCTTACCCAGTGGCCTCTCTCTGGTGTCCAACGGAGGCCTCTCTGCCTCACAGGAATCCACGTCCATTTCTGCAAAGAGATCCTTTCCCTGAGAAAGAAACACGGATTAAAAACACAGAAAGGTGAGAAATATTAGAAAGAGAATGGCAAAAAGTTGAAGGGTGTGAGATCTCATTCCATAGATGCTTTCCTAGAAAATGGATGGGTCATCAGCAGATCATTATGGGATGTTCTCTATCCTGTTTGGAGCCCCTTGGGAATATCCAGACGAAAGTCTCTCTCACCTGCTTTCTCTCCTCTGCCTGACTCAGTAGGACACCTTCGGCCAGGGCCACCGCCTGGGAACTGGTCTCTGCTCCGCATTCCCTCACCCAGCTCTCCATCTCCGGGGGAAGGACAGCCAGGAACTGCTCCAAGATCACCAGGTCCAGCATCTCAGCTTTCGTGTGCCTTTCCGGCTTCAGCCACTGGTGGCAAAAGTGGCAGAGTCGACTGCAAACCTCTCGGGGTCCTTTGGCCTCCTGGCAACAGAACTGCCTCAACTGCTGGCTCTGCACCTCTGAGCAGAGGGTGTCCTCCTCACCCAGGATCTTCTGCACTGGGTTTTCCCAAAATCCCCCACTGCTCCCAGTTTGGCTGGCATGGCCTCTTCCTGCTTCGGGGAGAACTGAGTCTCGCTCATCCATTTGTGCGCCCAGGAAGCCTCTGAAAGATTGGAAGGAACCCTTCGGTCTTCTGACAAGTTCTGCCCTTCTAAATGAGAAGCTGTAGCATATCCTAAAAAGCAAATACATTGTTCTGTTACAGAATTTGTGTGTGAGGAGGGGGAATGGTTCCCTGAGGAAGCATGGATGAGTCTTGCTGGGAACCAGGGCTGGACTGCACCGCATCTGAGACCGTGAGCTATCTTTTTGAAAAGAAAGAGGAGGAAGAGGAGAAGAAATAAGTCTCTAGCCTTCTAGTCACGCAAAATGTGGAAGCAACTGAAGGGATTTCTGGGAGATTACTCAACCTGGTTTCGCTGCCTTCCAGTCAATGCATGAAGTCAGAACCGACTGACAAGGGAGTCATTTGTGGGTCTAGTGGGGGTCCTCACCCGTGGGTCCTCAGGAGTTGCTCCCCCCCTCCCCTGCTTCTGTCTCCTTTTCTTGTACTTGGACTCTCTGCCACTCTCCAGACAGACTCCTGGGGTGGGGTCCCTTTTTCTTTGCTCGGAGGGCGAGGGGATTGCTGCAGTGGCCTCCGTGGGGAGCTGCCCTGGGAGACGACTGGGAAACTGGTCCGCAATGCAGCAGCCAGACCAGGGGCTGGGATCCCTCTCTTTATCCCTGGCCTTTCTCTCCCACCTTTCCTTCCTTCCTTCCTTCCTTCCTTCCTTCCTTCCTTCCGTCCTTCCTCCACGGGGGGGCTAGTCCACCTCCTCGTCCAGCTTTGGAAAACCATTTGGACATGTTTCCTCTGTTGTGCAATGAGGCTGAGCGATGTCACACAGAGTTAAAGTCCCAGGGACTCCTTTCTTTAAAGAAGGGAGATATTTTCTGAAGTGGGGGCGGAGGGCCAGATGAGTTTGGGATCCTGTGATCTCCAGGAAGGAGAGCGTGGCAGACCTGGCCCCTCCCTGATCAGGCCCCCCCAGGCATCCTCCCCTGCTGCAGCCCTGGTACCTCCCCCCCCCCCCCCGTCTCCCCACTGCACCCTCTGGGGGGAGAGAGAGGAGACTCACCAGATCCCAGGAGGGGCGAGCGAGGCAGCCCTTGCAGGAGAGACCCCAAAGCAAGGAAAGGACTGGGGAGGGAGGGGCCTTGGCTCTGGAGGACCAGCCCCCCCCCCGTGGTTCCTGGCCTCTCTAGGAAGGCAGCTCACTTCCCTTTAACCCTTGCCAAGCCGAGTCCCTCCGGCTGAGTCCTCTCTCGCTTGGCAGAACCTCAGATTCTTATTATTTTTTATGGATTAAGGGGGCAGCTGCCACCATGGCTATGCCAATGCCCAGATATCCTTTTGGGGGTGAGGCTCTTGGCTGGACTCTGAGCATCTCCCTCCCTTGGCCAGAAACCAGAGGAAGAGCTTGCAGGGAAAAGGGCTTTGCAGGAGGCAAGGAAGCTCCTCCTAGAATTCAGGAGTGGAGAGATAGGAGGGGATCCCAGGGTCATCTAGTCCAACCCCCAGCAATGCAGGAATCTCCGCTAAAGCATCCATGGCAGATGGCCGTCCGATCTCTGCTTAGAAACCTCCAAGGAAGGAGAGTCCACCGCCTCCCAAGGGAGACCTTTCCCCTGC
Organism: Podarcis filfolensis; assembly: GCF_964270895.1. Taxonomy (NCBI): domain Eukaryota; kingdom Metazoa; phylum Chordata; class Lepidosauria; order Squamata; family Lacertidae; genus Podarcis; species Podarcis filfolensis. Next base: position 99,025,520 of record NC_139607.1, on the reverse strand, counting down.
CCAACTGCTCTTAGATGTCCCTCAAGGCAGCGGGTCCTGAGTTCTAGTCCTGCTGAAACAATCGCACTGGCTACCAAGGAGGAACCAAGTAAATTTCAAAATAAATCCTATTCTCATCATAAATGAGTAATGCTTTCTCATGCATGCTTTTTATGCTAATAAAATGCTTAATTGCTAATTCAATGGACTGATAATGGATTGTTGTTATTTTTTATGTTTAGGGAAGCTTTTAATATTTGATGGACTATTGTATTTTAATATTTTGTTGAAAGTCGCCCAGAGTGGCTGGGGAAACCCAGCCAGATGGGTAGTGTATAAATAAATTATTATTATTATTATTATTATTATTATTTATTAAATTGATCAGGTGAGTGTTCTCCTTTCGAAAGAAGCAGGTGGAATCTCCATGGTTGCTAATACCATAATGTTGAAAGGCTAGGCAAATATGGGGAGCCCTAGAGCATCCGCTTGGCATGCAGAATGTCCCAGGGTCAACCCCTGACATCTCCTACAAGGGCTGGACGAAATCCCTGCCTGAAACTCTGGGGAGAAGCTGCCAGTCAGTGTAGACCAGTGGTCCTCAAACTATGTCCCATGGGCCGAATCCAGCCCCCCAGGGTCGTGAATGTGGCCTGCACGGCCATTTCAGAACCCGCCAAGTGTCCGAGGCTGAAAGCATGTATAGATGGTATATTACACCAGTTAAGCTAGCAAGAATGTATAAAACATGTAATAAGTGTTGGAAATGTAAAGAAAAAGAAGGATCATTTTATCATATGTGGTAGGAGTGTAAGAAAGTGAAGGGTTTCTGGGAAATGATATATAATGAATTGAAGAAGATGTTGAAATATACATTTGTAAAGAAACCGGAAGCCTTTCTGTTAGGAATAACAGGAAGAGAAATAAATAGAAGGGATAATAAACTTTTTCAATATGCAGTAACAGCAGCAAGAATATTGATGGCCCAAAAATGGAAACAGGAGGAACTACCGACTCTTGAAGAATGGAGAATTAAACTTATCGACTCTGCAGAACTGGACAAATTAACTGGGAAGATTAGGTATCAATGGGATCACAAGTTCATCGAGGACTGGGGAAAATTTGTAGAATATCTGAAAAGTATATGTGATGAACAAACAACGCTAGTGGGATTTAAAGAGGCTTTGTGAAAGGTAGAGGAGTATTGTTAAGCAGAAAGAGTAAAGGTAATATTAAAATGCAATATCAAATTTAGAAAATGTGTAAAAATGGGAAAATACGGATGATTGGCAGAGAAGCTGATGGAAGTCCAAAAAGTTGAAATTTGTGAAAAATGTTTGATATTGGAATTTGTATAATGGAAAAATTTTAATAAAAATTATATATAAAAAAGAAAGAAAGAAAGCATGTCACCGTCAGCTCAGTCAGTCCCCGCACAGCACTGAGGTAAACGCCACAGGCGTGGTGGCTGCTCTACCAATGAAAGGCCAGGGGTTTCGCCTGGGGACGGGAAAGTGTTGTCTTTTGGCTTGAAGAGTGAAGTTGAGGTTCCTTACGTATCCTTTAAAGGTGGGAGAAGGAGGTATAGTCCCATTTCTGTGAGTGGAGCAGAGGTCTTTCCACTCCTGTGATTTACATGCTCTGAAAGTTGGGATCTGTTTTGATATTTAAATTTTAAAAGGGTGGAGTGGAACCAGAGATTGACCATCTCCTTAGCCTGGGGAGCCACATTCTGGTAGAAGGAGGCCAGGATTTGCCCCCAAGGCCTGGGATGTCCCTCCTCCCCTGCAGTAGGACTTGGAATCCAGGAAAAAACTCTTGGAATAGCCTTGCCAGGTGCTCAGGGACGGAGTCACCTGTCCCCATGTCCTTCTCTTTGCAGATGTGCTGCAAACTGTGTTAAAATGTGAAATCAAGCTTTATTTACAGCGGAAAATAACAAAGAAACATGGCGTGAGCTGTCTTCCACAGCCGGCTCCTCGGTCAGAGTAAAAGAAAACAAAGGATGGAAGTGATTTACAGACTGACTTCCATTCTTACACAGACAGTACAGAAGGTGTAAACATGGATATCATGTTACACTAGCAATGGGAGAATGAAATACTGACAGTTTGACCCCCAATTTGGTCCACAACCAAAGTTAGCAACCCTCATGGTCCAGGAGTGCCAGGGACTCTGTGGTGAGGGCAGTGGGGGCCGCTTTGGCCCAGACTGGCCCCTGACTCTGAGGCATCTTTCCTCCCGCAGGACCTCCGATGTTACGCCCTCTGTGACAATGGGGAAGAGCGGAAACTAGCGGCCAACAGCATCTCTACTCAGCTGGCCTTTGCCCAAAGGTTCCCCCATCTCAGAGCAAGTAGCTTTCCCTCATGGATTCAGCCCTTTCATCACTTCCATCTCCCCAAGAGGCTTCCAAGGCTACTCATCCTCTGTAGTTGAGAACAGACCTAACTGAAAAGAATGGCTTCCTCTTCTGGTGACACCAGAGAATTCTAGAAGACATTCACCCTGTCCATAGCATTATGGATGCACGATTCCCACAGACAAGTTTCTTGGCAAGACAAGGGCCTTTCCTGGCCATAGAGTGTCCTCCTCAGCATCCCCAAAGAAGGAGCTGGGTTGCAAGAGCTGCAGCTAATGGGGGGGGGCTGTCCTCCCCCCTCCCATCTCACCTGGCTGCTAGGTAGGAAAGCAAGACCCAGAGAGAGTTGTGGGAAACCCCAAAACCAGCTTGCTCTGTGCTGGAGCCAAAGCTGCGACTAATGGAGAAGCAAGATCTGTTTGGGTGTTGATGCTGTGAGCCCCTCCGTCCTACACTCCGGTTGTGTATACGAGTAAATAAAACTAGATATCATAAAGACGCCACAGTCTCCGCTGATTTTCGTTCCAAGGAAACTGAATCTGGGGAAGCGCCTAGGACCCCTGGAATCTCACCGCTCAGAGACTGGGGTAGTTTGCAAATACACACACACACAATAATTTGTGCCTGTGTTCCTAATAGATAACTAAGTGTGAAGAGCATGTCATGTGCTTTAGCAACAGCCCTCCTGGAAATAAGGAAATGCAACCCCCATTGCTGGTTGACTCAAAAAAGCAACAAGGGAATCTGCTCTGGTGTCCCATGAGGTCTGTGGGGCCCTTAAGTAAGAGGAGCCATTGCTTTTCTTTCCTTTCTTTTTTAAAAAATAGCTTAATTAAAGAAATTTTAACATAATCAAACATTCAAATTTCATTTTACAATTTCAATTAACACCCCCCCCCCGCCATGCGACTTCCCCCAACTTCCCTTCCTGGTTTATAACACCTCTGTTTCTTTTGCTTATAATTTTGTATTTATATATTAAAATGAAGATTATAACATTTGTCTCTTCCTTCTCATTTTTACCTCATAACTGCATTTTCTGTTTGTATTTGTCCATTGTAAGTGTATCACTCAAATCCTGCCAGTGAGTTCATTTCTATGCACTGTTTCTCTATATACATCTTAAAAGGTTCCCAATCTTTTAAAAAGTCATTATTGTCCTTATCTTTAAGTCTCTCAGTTAGCTTCGCCATTTCAGCGTATTCCACCAACTTTTCTTGCCAGTGTTTTCGCTGGTATTTCATCGCCTTTCCATCTTTGAGCTAGTAAAATTCTGGCCGCTGTTGTCACATACATGAATGGATTATTCTTAATTTTTGGTAAATACTGCCCTAAAATACCTAATAAAAACGCTTCTGATCTTTTAACAAAGGTTATCTTAAAACCTTTTTTTCATTTCATTATAGATCATCTCCCAATAGGTGGAGCCAGGTGGGCCCAGGTCCAGGTGAGGGGGGGTTGCCATGGTGACAAGGACCACAGACTTGCAGGCGGCCATTTTGGGTTAGTAGTGAGGCGAGTGGAGGAGAAAGCAGTTGGTGGCAGTTGATGGAGGACAAGGCGAGGCAATCAGTGGATTCTTATTTTCTCAGTTTCTTATTTCATTTATTACTTGTTTTTCTCTTCTTGAAGATGTGCCACAGGCTTTCTTCATCCAGCAATGGTGAGTATTGGAGGAAACAAGAGTAGGGAGAGCATAGCTGTCAACGTTTCCCTTTTTTTACAGGGAAATTCCCTTATTCCGAATAGGATTGAGGTATCTGATCAAGGCCTGTATTTTAAAATGAGCTTAAAGATTTGCAAATATTTCATGCCAGGCAGAAAACCAGCTGGCTAAGTACTTTGGCAGTACTTTGGACAAGGGCCCCCCTGATTTAAAGCAGTAGCAGGAGACAGGTTTCTCAAGGTTGTAAAAGGGAAATACAGGCTGGGAGCAAAGGTTACACTGACCCTACATATTACAGTATACAACCAAGCTGCAAAAACACTAATTAAGAGTAGGTAAATAGTAAGATCTCTGTTTAGATAGAACTTAATACCATGAGCCATCTGTTTTAGCCATTTGTTTTGGAATGCAGGGGCAACAGGGGCAAAAGGTGATCTGGTAATTAAGGTGCCTTGTCGAGGCAAATGTAAGATATATGGCTACTTGTCTGCCATTTATGGATAGAAGGAAATATAGCTCTTTGTCTCCCATAAAAGGTAATAGGAAATGGGTGTATCTTTTATGATTGGTTCTAGCAAACAGCCAATAGGAATTTCAACCAGGCTGATTGGACAGAGGCAGCCAAAGGAGGAGCAAGGGGGCTGGGCTGAGGAAATATAAGTGCTGGCCATCAGGGCTGGAGGGCAGGCAGAGCTTTGGTAACCATATACCACTGTGCCTATCATTTATTTGTCTGACAAATAAATTATTATTTTAATTTCTCTATTGCTGCGTTGAATATTTCATTTCAGCTAAGCGTTAACCACAAGCAGGGTGCTACAGGATCCTCGAAAGAAAAGGGACCTTCCCCCTGGTGCCAGAGCTCTTTGCCCCCCACTCTGCACTTTCAGTTGAGAGGAACTGACAGCCTGACTTTTGCTGCAGCCAGAGCAAGATCTCTTGCTCCAGGTGATGCAGAACTGCCAGGCAGCTGCCCTGAGAGGCCTCCATGCCCTTCAAGTGTCCAAGCACCGGACAGCGGAGGCCGTTCTGGGGCTGCCGGAGAGGAGGACCCTGCTGGCTTACGCTCAGGTATCCTGTCTGAAAGGGGAATCATCTTAGGGACTTTCTGTGAAATTCTGCATCAGGGATGCTGTTCCTAGAATGGAGGCATGTGCAACAGGTCAATCGCGATCTACTGGTCGATCCACAACTCAAGAACTCTGGGCAAAGACAATGGGTAGATCACTGGCAGGTTTTTTATTACTGGGAGTAGATCTCAGCATCTTGGAAGTTGGACGTCCTGTAGCCTTTCTAGGCCTTTTAACCATGGGTAGGAAAACGTTGCACCCGGGCAGAGACGAAAAGGGTCAATTGACACCAAGGGGTTAAATCCAGAGAAAGAGCTTTATTCTGCTGTCCGGGGGGGGGGGGGTGGGCAGAGGCACCTGTGTGATGGATTCACAAAACACGGAACGCCGTTTACCTTCCCGCTATAAAGCGGTCCCTATTTATCTACTTGCACTTTAAGGGTGCTTTCGAACTGCTAGGTGGGCAGGAACTGGGACCGAAAGACGGGAGCTCACCCCGCCACGGGGATTCGAACCGCCGACCATGCGATCGGCAAGCCCTAGGCGTTGAGGTTTTACCCACAGCGCCACCCGCGTCCCATGTTGATGGTTCAGTACTTCACCCTTATTTCCCCTTTGTGACCCCCTGGGGCAAAGATTTGGGGCAACCAACCATTTTACACAAACACACAAAAGGGGTACTTCATACTGCCGTTCCCTCAATGGCTCCCAATTTTACAAAAAGAAATTTGAATCAAGTTTCATGTGCAGAGCATAGCTTTGTCACCTCTTGGTTTAAACCTACTTTTTCTTTTCTTATTTTTTTAAACTAATGTAGCCACTGTACATGTACAGGGTTCATGATTCAGCAATCTATTATACCATTTGAAGTGTTGCATCACCTGACTAAATTACCATTTGAATAAAGCCATGATTGGCTTGTCCTACCAGGGACTCAAGGAAGGCGAAGGGGTAGATTTAAGATTTAAGAGACCAAATTCCCAAGGGCATAAAACCTTTTCAGTTAGTTTAAAATCCACTTTCCCAGTTTGATGTCCTAAGACATTTCTGATATGTATGCTTTCCTGTTTATTTTTGCTTAGCAAGCAGGCTTATAGATCTGAAACTTTAAATAGATCAGAACTTCAACATTCAGACAACCCAACAACTCAACTTTCCCACCAAAAGCCAGGAATAAAAGTTTGGTCAAGGCACATTCCACCTAATTATGAATTTGCATGTGCTTTAAACTTTGGCTTGACTTTAGCCTATTTGAAGTCCAATTTGAATAACAGACAAAGTGATGAAAATCCCCAGATAATCACTCAAATGCTTGATATCGCCAGCTCTGCTCCAAAACATCACCGTTTTCACCTTCCACTTCTTAACACTCTCTATTCCAAACTCTGAAAACCAATCCTTCCATCTTTTTCTACCAAAGAACAAAGCTTGGCTAAATTTCAGCCCATCACCCCACCCCACCCTACCATAACTTAAAATTCACTCTCCAATGCTTGCAGACACATCCCTTCTCCTTCGGTGATGCCCAGAATGGAACACATTGTGACAACTTTAAAGATTTGCCACCCCATGTCTTTTCCGTAACATCTGCAATCATGTGTGTTGTGTTAGCAATTCACTGCTCCCATTGCTGGATAAGTGGCTAGTATGTCACATGTCTCTCTTTACTTTCTTTTTTTTTAAAAATAAATGAATATTTATTGAATTTTATAACAAATAAAAATACAGATTTCAATCATCATGTTATTTACCATTGTTTTCCCTCCCCTCCTGTGAACTTCCCTCAGCTTCCCCTCTGCTGAGTTATTTAGCTTTATTTGTTGTATCCTGCTTTTCTTATATAAAAGCAATTTCCTAAATCATTTCTCTAAAGTATCTGTTACTGAAGTATCTGTTTTTTAAAAAAGTAATACTTTGAGCCCGTACTTCAGTTTCCCAGCAGCTCCCCTTGCCCCGGAGACACTTCTAGCATTCCATCTCCTCTACCTGTGGCATTGTTCAGCAGTGGGGAAAGTGACCTCTTCACACCGGATGTCCATTTGGTATGGCCCTTTCCAGGTTTTTTCCTGCCCCTTGTGTTTGTCTTTCATTTGTTCTCCTCTGTGTGTTGCCAATAGACGCCATAATTCTGTGGGTACTCTAGGTGGTGCAGAAAGCACCTAGAAGCTCCCTAGAGGTTGAAGTGCCGATCAAACTTCAGTTTTGCGCTCTGTTAATTCCAGTTAGCAGTACTGGGGGTGGTTCAGATTCTGGGGCAGTGCTTTTGTCCAGCAGAGGGTGTCACAGGGCCAGACTACTTTCCCTTTAAAGCAAACTTGGGTCTCCAGCTGTTTTTGGACTACGGCTCCCATCATCCCTAGCTAGCAGGACCAATGGGGAGGGATGATGGGAACTATAGTCTGGGAGCTGCTGGGGACCCAAGTTTGGGAAAGCCTCTTTTAAATAAACTTTTGCATTTTGCCCAGAAAGATGGGACCTGTCCACATTTGTATTTTCTTGTATTTTGTTTTCCTCATGACCTTTGTGAGTTTATTTTTTTATTTTTTAAGAGAAGGATAAAAGGTTGCGTTTGGGGGGGGGAAAAACACCAAAAACTGGGGGGTGGCATCCTCAAATATTTTATTGGGGGATGGGTCAAAGACCCCTAGGCCTTTAAGGGTTGTAGCCTATTCCCTACACCCACAGGTCTCAGGATGGTTACAACATAAAAAGACCACATAAAAACATAAAACATCACATGTTAAAAGGGCATTAGATGTATTTTTTAAAATTATTTATTAATGTTCTTATGTTACATCGGTAAACATGATCATGTTACATCACAAGGATTATTTTACTATAATTTTCAACATGTATACAAAGTTTACATGCTAAAAGAAAAAAAACAAACAAAGACAAAAAATTATTCCAAAATCATATATGTACCAACACTTTGGACTTCCTGTCTATCCTGTTGTATATTCCTTTTTCACAAATGAATGTATTCTTATTATTGTATATTTCTTTACATTTTTTCTAATACATTGCTATATCAATATGTACCCTTGGTCTTATTTCTCAACTCAGTCTCTTTCCAACGTCAATTGAATGCTAGCATAGATAGCGAAACTTTACTGTATTTTTGAACATATATCTATCCCATTTTTAAATTTTGTTTTGTTTTGAAGTGCCTCTCAGGCTATTTGTCAACTGCACCATTTCAGCAAATTCTTGTAGCTTGTCATGCCAGTCCGTTATTGTCGAAACTTCGTCTTCCTTCCACCCCTTTCCCACCTAAGTCCGAGCTGTGGCCGTTGCATATAAAAATATCTCTCTAAAGGCAGCCAACAATACTTAACAGAGATCCCTATGGTCTTTTTAGAAAAGTTATTCCAAACACCTTTTTTAACTCATCATAAATTAAGGCCCATAATACTTTGATCTTCATACACGTCAATTAGCCAAAGCCTGGATTCTAAAGCTGTATAATGGTTTTCCCCAGCTTTGTATGGATTCTTTGATGGGAAGTGAGATTCCGGCTGTTACTGAAGCTCTTTCAACATTCTACACACTGATAAGGTTTCTCCCCTGTGTGAATTCTTTGATGGGTAGTGAGATGGGAGCTCTGACTGAAGCTCTTTCCACATTCCACACACTGATAAGGTTTCTCCCCTGTGTGAATTCTTTGATGGGTAGTGAGAGAGGAGGTATGAGTGAAGCTCTTTCCACATTCCAAACACTGATAGGGTTTCAACCCTGTATGAATTTTTTGATGGGAAGTGAGAGAGAAGGTCTGACTGAAGCTCTTTCCACATTCCACACACTGATAGGGTTTCTCCCCTGTATGAATTCTTTGATGGGATGTGAGATGGGAGCTCTGACGGAAGCTCTTTCCACATTCCACACACTGATAGGGTTTCTCCCCTGTATGAATTCTTTGATGGGAAGTGAGAGAGGAGCTATCAGTGAAGCTCTTTCCACATTCCACACACTGATAGGGTTTCTCCCCTGTATGAATTCTTTGATGGGAAGTGAGAGAGGAGCTCTGAATGAAGCTCTTTCCACATTCTACACACTGATAGGGTTTCTCCCCTGTATGAATTCTTTGATGGGAAGTGAGATTGCGGCTGTTTCTGAAGCTCTTTCCACATTCCACACACTGATAGGGTTTTGCCCCTATATGAATTCTTTGATGGGAAGTGAGAAAGGAGCTATCAGTGAAGCTCTTTCCACATTTCACACACTGATAGGGTTTCCCCACTGTATGAATACTTTGATGGGAACTGAGATGGGAGCTCTGACCGAAGCTCTTTCCACATTCCACACACTGATAGGGTTTGACCACTGTATGAATTCTTTGATGGGAAGTGAGATGGTGGCTGTGACTGAAGCTCTTTCCACATTCCACACACTGATAAGGTTTCTCCCCTGTATGAATCCTTTGATGGGAAGTGAGAGCGGAGCTCTGATTGAAGCTCTTTCCACATTCCACACACTGATAGGGTTTCTCCCCTGTATGAATTCTTTGATGGGAAGTGAGATTGTGGCTGTGACTGAAGCTCTTTCCACATTCCACACACTGATAGGGTTTCTCCCCTGTATGAATCCTTTGATGGGAGGTGAGAGAGGAGCTATCAGTGAAGCTCTTTCCACATTCCACACACTGATAGGGTTTCTCCCCTGTATGAATTCTTTGATGGGAAGTGAGATGGGAGCTCTGACTGAAGCTCTTTCCACATTTCATGCACTGATAGGGTTTCTCCCCTGTATGAATCCTTTGATGGGAGGTGAGGGAGGAGCTATCAGTGAAGCTCTTTCCACATTCCACACATTGATAAGGTTTCTCCCTTGTATGAATTCTTTGATGGGAAGTGAGACTGTGGCTGTGACAGAAGCTCTTTCCACATTCCACACACTGATAAGGTTTCTCCCCTGTATGAATCCTTTGATGATAAGTGAGAGAGGAGCTATCAGTGAAGCTCTTTCCACATTCCCCACACTGATAGGGTTTCTCCCCTCTATGAATTCTTTGATGGGAAGCAAGATTCTGGCTGTGACTGAAGCTTTTTCCACATTCCATGCACTGATAGAGCTTATTACCAATAAGATTTTGTTGATGGTAAGTGTAATGGGAGCTCTCACTGCAGCTTTCTCCACACTCCAAATTTTTACGTGGCTTCTCCTCTCTGGGGATTTTTTCACGGTCACCTTTGTTCTCGATTTCCGATTCATCAGAATCTGCAATGGAGACAAAAAGGGATAAGAGCCTCCTGAATAAATGGAGAAGAACCGAAGGGAGTTGTGTCATATGACAAAGACACATGAGAGCAGAAGCAGGAAACAGGCTGGGAGGTGCTGGGAATGCACAATCATTTGGGTCTACTAAAGTCATTCAGGCCTAACTGCTAACTGTTGAGTCACTCTGACATGTGACTTGGCAGCCATTTTCTCTCTGTGTTCTCTGTAAGATTTCAGTCAGAGTCAGTCCGCCTCAGTTGTGAGCAGAGTCAGTATGTAATATCAGTCAAACTGTTTGGAACCATGTTTTTATGAAGAAGTTTATTTTAACTCAGTAAAGCTCTTATTCTTTCACTTAGAAACTCAGCATTATTAATTTACACTGCGCGTCAAATTGGGTATGTGTTCATTACCTGTGTTGTTTGTCATTAACCAACATATTTATTATTGGATTCTGATGAATTGTTGAATGTTGCTTTCTTTGATACACAGTAGTGATCAAAATCCCCTTCATAGATCACTGCCTTGCCGTGGCAAAGGGACTTGAATAACTCAGAGAAGCTATGCAAAGAAATAGAGGAAAACAATAGAATGGGAAAAAGCAGAGATCTGTTCAAGAAAATTGGAGATATGAAAGGAACACTTTGTACACAGATTACCATAATAAAGGACAAAAGTGGTAAGGACCTAACAGAAGCAGAAGGCATCAAGAAGAGGTGGCAAGAATACACAGAGGAATTATACCAGAAATATATGGATGTCTCATACAGCCCAGGTAGTGTGGTTGCTGACCTTGAGCCAGACATCCTGGAGAGTGAAGTCAAATGGGCCTTAAAAAGCACTGCTAATAACAAGGCCAGTGGAAGTGATGATATTCCAGCTGAACTATTTAAAATTTTAAAAGATGATACTGTTAAGGTGCTACACTCAATATGCCAGCAAGTTTGGAAAACTCAGCAGTGGCCAGAAGATTGGAGAAGATCAGTCTACATCCCAATCCCAAAGAAGGGCAGTGCCAAAGAATGCTCCAACTACCGCACAATTGCACTCAAATCACATAAGCAAGGTTATGCTTAAAATTCTACAAGGCAGGCTTAAGCAGTATGTGGACCGAGAACTCCCAGAAGTGCAAGCTGGATTTCGAAGGGGCAGAGGAACCAGAGACCAAATTGCAAACATGCGCTGGATTATAGAGAAAGCTAGAGAGTTCTAGAAAAACATCTACTTCTGCTTCATTGACTATGCAAAAGCTTTTGACTGTGTTGACCACAGCAAACTATGGTAAGTTCTTAAAGAAATGGGAGTGCCTGGGTTTTAATAATGTCTTTGGGTGGCATGCATATCTATGGTACAACAAGGTTAAAGTTCATAAAGCTTTTAAGAGTCATATTGTCAGGAAAGCTTTGTTTAATGTCTGGACAAAATACAAAGACTTACTTGAAAATAAAACCCCAAGGTGGTTGTCACCGATGGAAGCAAAGGCTCTGAAAAAGCTCAATATGGAGGCCAAATGGCCGAAATATTGGGAAATTTTAGAGCAAGAAGGGGACATTTTAGAGCAAGAAGGGGACAAACTAAAATTGCAAAGTTTTGAGAAATTAAAAGATAAAGTGTGTGATTGGTTGCATTATAATTGGTTGCCTATAATTTGGATAGGAAAATTGGCTTCCAGGTGGAAAAATAAAAATTGGAGACAGAACTGTTAGACCCCAATACAAAGATATTGTCAAGAATGTATAACTTGCTGTTAAAATGGAACACTCATGATGAAGCGGTTAAACCGGCTATGAATAAATGGGCACAAGATGTCGGACATAACATCACGCTAGCTGACTGGGAACAGTTGTGGACCACAGGTATGAAATTTACGGCATGTAATTCCCTAAGAGAGAATATTATGAAAATGATGTACAGGTGGTACATGACACCAGTCAAGCTTGCAAAAATCTATCATTTACCCGACAATAAATGTTGGAAATGTAAAGAGACAGAAGGTACATTGTTTCACCTTTGGTGGACGTGCCCAAGGATTAAGGCTTTCTGGGAGATGATCTATAACGAAATGAAAAGGGTATTTAAATATACCTTCTTGAAGAAACCAGAGGCCTTTCTCCTGGGCTTAGTCGGCCAATTGGTGCCAAAGAAGGATAGAACTTTCTTTATGTATGCAACAACAGCAGCAAGAATACTTATTGCAAAGTATTGGAAGACACAAGATCTACCCACCCTGGAAGAGTGGCAGATGAAGGTGATGGACTATATGGAACTGGCTGAAATGACTGGCAGAATCCGAGATCTGCGAGAAGAGTTGGTGGAAGAAGACTGGAAGAAATTTAAAGACTATCTGCAGAAATATTGCAAAATTAATGAATGTGAAAATGATGTTGGATTGAAATTAAGTGGTATTAGTAAAAAGGTTAATAAGAATATGTAAAATGGATTGATGATGGATGAAATCATAAAAGTTATATTATGTTGAGATATAGAGTTAAGATAAATGAAAGAGGGTAAGAATTTGCTGAACAGAATATGTGAACGGGAATACAAAAAAGGGAGGTGTGAGGAGGTCAGGGAAATAAGTAACTAAAATTAAGACATGAAACATATGATTCTTTCTTTTCTTTAATTTTTTTTTCTTTTTTATACTTGTTATGTATCTTGTATTTTGTACTTTTATCTTCTGTATTTTTTCTTTCTTACTTGTGTTTTTTCTTTCTCTTTTTTTCCTTTTTAATATGTAAAACTTTAATAAACATTTATATAAAAAAAAGAAAAGAAATGGGAGTGCCTGATCATCTCGCCTGTCTCCTGAGAAATCTCTATGTCAGACAAGAAGCTACAGATAGAACTGGATATGGAACAACTGATTGGTTCAAAATAGGGAAAGGAGTAAGACAAGGCTGTATACTGTCTCCCTGCTTATTTAACTTATATGCAGAATTCATCATGCGAAAGGCTGGGCTGGATGAATCCCAAGCCAAAATTAAGATTGCCGGAAGAAATATCAGATATGCAGACGACAGAACCTTGAGGGCAGAAAGTGAGGAGGAATTAAAGAACCTTTTAATGAGGGTGAAAGAGGAGAGTGCAAAATATGGTCTGAAGCTCAACATCAAAAAAAGGAAGATCATGGCCACTGGGCCCATCACCTCCTGGCAAATAGAAAGGGAAGAAATGGAGGCAGTGAGAGATTTTATTTCCTTGGGCTCCATGATCACTGCAGATGGTGACAGCAGTCACGAAATTTAAAGACGCCTGCTTTTTGAGAGAAAAGCAATGACCAACTTAGAGACACCACCTTGCCAACAAAGGTCCATATAGTTAAAGCTCTGGTTTTCCCAGTAGTGATGTACGGAAGTGAGAGCTGGAGCATAAAGAAGGCTTATCACCGAAGAATGGATGCTTTTGAATTATGTTGCTAGAGGAGACTCTTGAGAGTCCCATGGACTGCAGGAAGATCAAACCTATCCAATCTTAAAGAAATCAGCCCTGAGTGCTCACTGGAAGGACAGACCCTGAAGCTGAGGCTCCAATACTTTGGCCACCTCATGAGAAGAGAAGACTCCCTGGAAAAGGGATGTTGGGAAAGATGGAGGGCACAATGAGAAGGGGATGACAGAGGACGAGATGGTTGGACAGTGTTCTCGAAGCTACGAGCATGAGTTTGAGCAAACTGCGGGAGACAGTGGAAGACAGAAGTGCCTGGCGTGCTCTGGTCCCTGGGATCACGAAGAGTCGGACACGACTAAGCGATTAAACAACAACAACAGTGGCCAAAACTGTGGAAGCCTTTTGGGAAAAAAGTGTATTTCAGAGGTTTGATGGCTCATAACCCCACTTCTTTTGGAGTAATATTATAAAGTTATTTATCAGTGGGAAGATAATTTAATCAAGAATGCAATCCAAGAAAGTTTGTTCAATTATCTGTATTCTATCAAACATTATAGCCAAATAAGCAGAAAAAGGAAGCACAACATGCTTAGGTTGACTTTTGTCAGTGTGTTACGTGATTGCTAACAAGTTGGTTGGTTTAAAACGGCATTTCCGTGCGCTGCTCTGGTTCGCCAGAAGAGGATTGGTCATGCTGACCACATGAACTGGAAGCTGTACGCCGGCTCCCTTGGCCAATAAAGCGAGATGAGCGCCACAACCCAAGAGTCGTTCGCCACTGGACTTAGCAGTCAGGGGTCCCTTTAACTTTAAATGCTCCCCAAATACATAAACGAAATGCTTGAGCCCAAACTGAAGCGTTCCGCAGGTGATCTTTTCCCAGATACTGAAGCATATTTATTTATTTATTTCAACAGGATTCAGCTCCATGTCCTGTTGCTGCTGTGTGCAAACGGTCCTTTCAAGATGATCCCATTCTACTTTCGGAATGGCCTGGGAATAGCCCAAACTTTAACCCAATCGGAAATCTATGGAGCCGACGAAAGAAACTTGTTAATCAGAGGCAACCCAGCAATAAAGCCCAATCAACAGAGGCACTAATTCAGTCTTGGTTTCACATTATTAGAGCTGCAGAACTAAAAACTTGGTTCACTTCATGGGAAGGTGTTGTAAGGCCATAATGAAAGCTAAAGGTTACCAATGGTTACCAAAGGTTTCACGTTTTTTCTTTATGACTGCTGTTCTAATAAATATTCCTTCATAAAAGTCATTGCATTACATTCTTCATTAAATTTTCTTTCCATTGCTTTATAATTTTATGGTATTACTCCACACAAAACTGGTGTTATGAGCCATCAAACCTCAGAAACACACTTTTCACAAAAGGTTTCCACAATTTTGGCCACTAGTATAAGTTGTTCATTTTAAAGTTAATGTTCTTTTTATATGGAATCAGATTATTATTATTTATGTTTCATGATGATATATGTGTTGGAAGCCGCCCAGAGTGGCTGGGGCAACCCAACCAGATGGGCAGAGTAGAAATAAAAAATATTATTATTATTATTATTATTATTATTATTATTACTACTACTACTACTACTACTACAGTGGTACCTTGATTTAAGAACTGTCCTGTTCCGGAAACGATTAGGTTTCTAAACCGAGGTACCACTGTATTACTATTACTATCATCATCCTCATCCTCATCACTGCTACTACTACCTGAGATTCCATAAGCCTAGCTCTTCTCTGGGGTGGATTTTGTTTGGCCCAGTCATGGCATCCCCTCCATCGCCAATGTCAGTCGTCTCTTTCGTCAACCCAAGACTGACAGGAGCAAAAACAAAAACCTGAAGCTACTTAGCTTTCCTAACAGTTCTGAAGCTGACATTTAAGATGGCCTCAGACGTTCAGACCAGCCCAATCCTGGTAGAAAAAGGAATAATTTGAGGAAGATTGTTCAAAGAAAAAACTGTAATTTACTCTTTATTTTGGGGGTGTTAGGTTCCCAGGTGTTATAGGGGGCGCTGTTGAGCTCTGTGAAAATAGATGAGGTTGGTTACATTGAGGTATTTTTTTGAATTTCCAGGCAGATATGACAATCCCACAGGGAGCCTTACCAAGAGAGGCCACGATCCCACGATTCTCCTCCATGACGTCCTTATGCAGAGCTCTCTGGTCAGGATCCAGCAACGCCCACTCCTCGTCCGTGAAACAAACAGCGACATCTTCAAAGCACACTGGACCCTAAAAGAAAAAGGGAAATGTCCTCCTCTGAGACAGCAGAAATATGATCTGCTACACAATGCTCTGTTGTTTCCTTCCTGTTAATTGCGGTTTTGTTTCAATAGGACTGCTTTGCTACACATTTTAATTATGGGTGCTTATTTTATTCTGCGTTTTAATTATGGGTATTTGTCTTTGTGGGCGGCTTCCAACAAAACACTAAAATACAATAATCTATTAAACATTAAAATCTTCCCTAAACAGGGCTGCCTTTAGATGTCTTCTAAAAGTTTGGTAGTTAATTTTCTCTTTGACATCTGGTGGCAGGTCGTTCCACAGGGCGGGTGCCACTACCGATAAGGCCCTCTGCCTGGTTCCCTGTAACTTGGCTTCTCGCAGCAAGGGAACCGCCAGAAGGCCCTCAGCGCTGGACCTCAGTGTCTGGGCAGAACGATGGAAGTGGAGACGCTCCTTCAGGTATACAGGACCGAGGCCGTTTAGGGCGTTAAAGGTCAGCACCAACACTTTGAATTGTGCTCGGAAACGTACTGGGAGCCAGTGTAGGTCTTTCAAGACCAATGTTATATTGTCTCGGCGGTCACTCCCAGTCACCAGTCTAGCTGCCGCATTTTGGATTAGTTGTAATTTCCGGGTCACCTTCAAAAGTAGCCCCACATAGAGCGCATTGCAGTAGTCCAAGTGAGAGATAACCGGAGCATGCACCACTCTGGAGAGACAGTCTGCGGGCAGGTAGGGTCTCAGCCTGCATAAAAGATGGAGCTGATAAACAGCTGCCTTGGACACACAATTGACCTGTGCCTCCATGGACAGCTGCGAGTCCAGAATGACTCCCAGGCTGCGCACCTGGTCCTTCAGGGGCACAGTTACCCCATTCAGGACCAGGGCGTCCCCCACACCTGCCCACCTCCTGTCCCCCAAAAACAGTACTTCTCTCTTGTCAGGATTCACTCTCAATCTGTTAACCGCCTTCCATCCTCCAATAGCCTCCAGACACTCACACAGGACTTTCACCTCCTTCACTGGTTCCTATTTGAAAGAGAGGTATAGCTGGGTATCATCCACATACTGATGAGCACCCAGCCCAAAGCCCCTGATGATCTCTCCAAGTGGCTGCATGTAGATGCTGAAAAGCATGGGGGAGAAGACAGAACCCTGAGGCACCCCACAAGTGAGAGCCCAGGGGTCTGAACACTCGTCCCCCACCACCACTTTCTGAACATGGCCCAGGAGGAAGGAGCGGAACCACTACATGACAGTGCCCCCAGCTCCCAGCCCCTCAAGACGGTCCAGAAGGATGTTATGGTTGTTCAGAAACCACTCGCTGAATCACCTTGCCCAAGCATGGAAGATTTGAGACTGGGCAATAGTTAGCCATATTGGCAGCATCTAAAGATGTTTTTTTAAGAAGCGGTTTGATAACCGCCTCTTTCAGCGGGTCTGGGAAGGCTCCCTCACAGAGAGAAGCATTCACCACCTCGCAAAGCCCATCGCCCAGCCCTTCCCGGCTAGCTTTTATAAGCCAGGATGGGCAAGGATCAAGGAGACAGGTGGTTGGTCTCACTCGTCCAAGCAGCCTGTCCACATCCTCGGAGGTAACAGATTGGAATTGATCCCATGCAACTTGACTAGACAGGGCTCTAGCACTCTCCTGCCCCGGCCCTGCTCCCACGGTGGAGTCTACCTCTTCCTGAATCTGAGCGACTTTGTCTGCAAAAAATTTTGCAAAATCATTGCAGGAGATCATGTGGCCCATACTGGGCCCCGATGTAGCAGGTGGTTCCGCTAAATTGCAAACCACCTGAAAAAGTCTCCTGCTGCTGTTTTCTGCAGATGCAGAAAGTCTTCTTCGCCGTCGCTACCGCCACTTAGTAGGCTCGACCAGTGGCGTAGCGTGGGGGGTGCAGGGGGGGCCGGCCGCACCGGGCGCAACATCTGGGGTTAGGGCAAATCCATGGGTTAGGGGGCGCAAATCCACGGGTTAGGGGGCGCAAATTACTTGCCTTGCCCCGGGTGATGACAACCCACGCTACGCCACTGGGCTCGACATTGAGCTCTAACCCGTGTCCAGTCAGCTTCAGAATGAGTTATCCGCCACCGGCGCTCTAGCTGTCTCAGCGATTGTTTCATTGCCCTCAGATCCGTGGAAAACCAAAGGGCCGTCTGGGGTACATGCAGTCGAAGAGGGCGCTTCAGAGCCAAACAGTCAATAGCCCTGGTTAACTCCACATTCCAGCGGGCCACCAGGGAATCAGCTGAAAGGCCATCAACATGGGATAAAGCATCCCCTACCACTCTCTGGAAACCATTTGGAGCCATTAAGTGGCGGGGGCGGACCACCTGGATCGGTCCCACCTCCCTGCAGAGGGAAAGGGCCGCAGAGAAGTCCAGCTGCACCAGGAAGTGATCGGACCATGGCACTGTAACCCCTCCTCCCCACCCACAAGGCCTGGGTTGCTGTGTGTAAGAGAAACCTGATGGGCAAGCAACTGCAAGGACAGGCCCATCTGCTTCATCCAACCAAGTCTCTGTTACACATGCCAGGTCAAGTCCTCCATCCATGATCAAGTCATGGATGGCAGTGGCTTTATGAATCATTGACCTGGCATTGCACAGCAGCACCTTCAGGTCATGTGGGTATCGCTTGCTGATTCTAGTATCCGTCCAGTCAGTACCAGACCCAGAGGCAGGGATAGTCCTCAAACAACGACTAAACCTGCCTCCTCTGTAATGACATGCTCTGGTCTTAGCGTAACTCCTCCTCCTACCCGTGATCACTGAGATCGGTTGTCCCAGTGCATCCCCCCCCCCCATGGAACATGCCCCAGCTATTTTGTGGGCTGGGACCCACTACCCGGCAGCCCTGACCCCTTCCCTTAAGAACAAAATAAAACCCTTATAAAAGAAAATATAATTCCAGAACCGAACCAAACATCCTTGCCAACCCCCACAAAAAAAAGTAATCAAAATGGAAAAAAGAAAATTTTAAAAACATTTTTTAAAGAACATTGCGCTGCTTCGAGTCCTCCTGGCCAGCAGCAGCAGCAGCAACCGTCCTTATGAGGCTTCAGGCCCCGCCCTGGGCCAGGTGGTGAGTGGCAGGAGCAGGGCCCTCAGGCACTCACGCAAGGGAGTTGTTTCAACAGGATTGCTTTGCTGCACATTTTATTTATAGATGCTTATTTTATTCTAAGTTTTAATTTTGGGTATTCGTCTTTGTGCAAATACGTGGTTCTCCACCTTGTGTTTTCCAAGTCATTCTGCCTACGCAAGCATTCCAGTTTCCCCGATGGAAGAGTCCACTTTCTCCTCTCCTCCTGAGCTGTTATGGGGAGTTCCCTCCCAATGCCCTAGAGCCAAATTCCAGGGGTTCATGGGGGCATGGAGAGGGGGAGGAATGGGGGGCAGGCCCCATTTTGCAGCCAATGGGGCTGGATAGGTGAACCCAGGCCACTATTTGTTCTCATTTGTCCACTGCTCAGGAACCAATCTGAGCATTCAGTGATCAATCTAGAAATAAAATAAGCCTGTTTTGGATGGTCATCTGTCTTGGATGATCTAGCAGAGATTCCTGCTATGCACAGGGTCTCCTGGCTCTGAGAGACAAGCAGGGAGGGTGGCTTCTGGCAAAAGGAGCAAATGATTCAGCAGAGGAAACACAGCCCAGAATAACTAAGGAGATAGTACAAGAATACTTGGCTAGTCTAGATGTATTCAAGTCTCCAGGGCCAGATGAACTGCATCCAAGAGTATTAAGAGAACTGGCAGATGTGATTTCAAAACCACTGGCAGTCATCTTTGAGAATTCCTGGAGAACAGGCGAAGTCCCGGCAGACTGGAGGAGGACAAATGTTGTCCCTATTTTCAAAAAGGGGGAAAGAGAGGACCCAAATAATTACCGCCCAGTCAGTCTGACATCAATACCAGGGAAGATTCTGGAGCAGATCATTAAGCAAACAGTCTGTGAGCACCTAGAAAGGAATGCTGTGATCACCAATAGTCAGCATGGATTTCTGAAAAATAAGTCATGTCAGACTAACCTGATCTCGTTTTTTGACAGAATTACAAGCCTGGTAGATGAAGGGAACGCAGTGGATGTAGCCTACCTTGATTTCAGCAAGGCATTTGACAAGGTGCCCCATGATATTCTTGTAAAGAAGCTGGTAAAATGCGGTCTTGACTATGCTACCACTCAGTGGATTTGTAACTGGCTGACTGACCGAACCCAAAGGGTGCTCATCAATGGTTCCTCTTCATCCTGGAGAAGAGTGACTAGTGGGGTGCCACAGGGTTCTGTCTTGGGCCCGGTCTTATTCAACATCTTTATCAATGACTTGGATGATGGACTCAAGGGCATCCTGATCAAATTTGCAGATGACACCAAACTGGGAGGGGGGGGCTAACACCCCAGAGGACAGGATCACACTTCAAAACGACCTTGACAGATTAGAGAACTGGGCCAAAACAAACAAGATGAATTTTAACAGGGAGAAATGTAAAGTATTGCACTTGGGCAAAAAAAACGAGAGGCACAAATACAAGATGGGTGACACCTGGCTTGAGAGCAGTACATGTGAAAAGGATCTAGGAGTCTTGGTTGACCACAAGCTTGACATGAGCCAACAGTGTGACGCGGCAGCTAAAAAAGCCAATGCAATTCTGGGCTGCATCAATAGGAGTATAGCATCTAGATCAAGGGAAGTAATAGTGCCACTGTATTCTGCTCTGGTCAGACCTCACCTGGAGTACTGTGTCCAGTTCTGGGCACCACAGTTCAAGAAGGACACTGACAAACTGGAACGTGTCCAGAGGAGGGCAACCAAAATGGTCAAAGGCCTGGAAATGATGCCTTATGAGGAACGGCTAAGGGAGCTGGGCATGTTTAGCCTGGAGAAGAGGAGGTTAAGGGGTGATATGATAGCCATGTTCAAATATATAAAAGGATGTCACATAGAGGAGGGAGAAAGGTTGTTTTCTGCTGCTCCAGAGAAGTGGACACGGAGCAATGGATCCAAACTACAAGAAAGAAGATTCCACCTAAACATTAGGAAGAACTTCCTGACAGGAAGAGCTGTTTGACAGTGGAATTTGCTGCCAAGGAGTGTGGTGGAGTCTCCTTCTTTGGAGGCCTTTAAGCAGTTGCTGCTTGCTGCCTGCTGCCCAGGAGGACTCCCCTGTGTGAGTGCCTGAGGGCCCTGCTCTTGCCACTTACCACATGGCCGGGGCGGGGCCTGAAGCCTCATAAGGACTGCGTGCTGCTTGCTGCCGCTGCCCAGGAGGACTCCCCTGTGTGAGTGCCTGAGGGCCCTGCTCTTGCCACTTACCATCTGGCCTGGGGCGGGGCCTGAAGCCTCATAAGGACTGCTTGCTGCTTGCTGCCTGCTGCCCAGGAGGACTCCCCTGTGTGAGTGCCTGAGGGCCCTGCTCCTTCCTGCCACTTACCATCTGGCCTGGGGCGGGGCCTGAAGCCTCATAAGGACTGCGTGCTGCTTGCTGCCTGCTGCCCAGGAGGACTCCCCTGTGTGAGTGCCTGAGGGCCCTGCTCTTGCCACTTACCACCTGGCCCAGGGCAGGGCCTGACAGGCCTCACCAGGACAGTTGTTACTGCCAGGGGGGCACAGAGTGTTTTTAGAGTGTTTTTAAAATGTTTAAAAAAATTTTCTTTTGGATTTTTTGTATGTGGCAGGTGGGGGTGGGATGGATGTTTGGTTGGGCTTGGGGAATTTTTTTATTTTTATTTTGATGTTTTTGTAATTTTTACATTATTATTTTTTTGTTTGTATTGTTTTATTGGTTTTGTTTGTTTGTTTAAGGTGTTATTTCGTTCTTAGGGGGAGGGGTCAGGGCTTCCGGGGAGTGGGCCCCAGCCCACAAAATGGCTGGGGCATGTTCCACAGGGGGGGATGCACTGGGACAACCGATCTCAGTGATCACGGGTAGGAGGAGGAGTTACGCTAAGACTAGACCACGTCATTACAGAGGGGGCAGGTTTAGTCGTTGTCTGAGGACTATTCCTGCCTCTGGGTCTGGCCTTGACCGGATGGATACTAGAATCAGCAAGGGATACCCACATGACCTGAAGGTGCTGCTGTGCAATGCCAGGTCAATGATTCATAAGACCACTGCCATCCATGACTTGATCATGGATGGAGGACTTGACCTGGCGTGTGTAACAGAGACTTGGTTGGATGAAGCAGATGGGCCTGTCCTTGCCGCTGCTTGTCCACCTGGTTTCTCTTACGCACAGCAACCCAGGTCATGTGGGCGGGGAGGGGGGGTTGCAGTGATTTTTAGGAAGTCATTAGTTTGCACCGGGCGTCCTATTGGGAAGACCCAGTTTTCCGAGTGCATGTTCTGGAAGTTGGGCAATAGGGGTAGTACAGGATTCCTTTTGGTGTATTGACCTCCCCGCTGCACCAAGGATTCCCTGCCCGAGCTGCTTCAGGTCGTGGCGGATGTTCTCCTGGAGACACCTAGCTTGGTCGTCCTAGGGGATTTTAACATCCATGCCGACACGACCTTACAAGGGGCCGCTCGGGACTTCGTGGAAAGCATGGCCTCCATGGGGCTGTCCCTGAATAAGTCTGGCCCAACCCATAGCTGCGGACATGCCTTGGACCTGGTGTTTACCTCTATGGATGTTGGTGATCTGACACTAAGTAAAAGCGAAACGAAAGAAGTGCCATGGTCAGATCACTTCCTGGTGCAACTGGACTTCTCTGCGACCCATCCCCTCTGCAGGGAGGTGGGACCAATTCGGATGGTCCGCCCCCGCCACTTAATGGATCCAAATGGTTTCCAGAGAGTGGTAGGGGATGCTTTATCCCATGTTGATGGCCTTTCAGCTGATTCCCTGGTGCCCGCTGGAATGTGGAGTTAACCAGGGCTATTGACTGTTTGGCTCTGAAGCGCCCTCTCCGATTGCATGGAGCCCGGACAGCCCTGTGGTTTTCCACGGATCTGAGGGCAATGAAACAATCGTTGAGACGGCTAGAGCGCCGGTGGCGGATAACTCATTCCGAATCTGACCGGACACAGGTTAGAGCTCAACGTCGAGCCTACCAAGTGGCGATAGCGACGGCGAAGAAGAATTTCTTCACCGCCTCTATTGCATCTGCAGAAAACAGCAGCAGGAGACTTTTTCAGGTGGTTCACAATTTAGCAGAACCACCTGCAACATCGGGGCCCAGTACGGGCCACATGTTCTCCTGCAATGATTTTGCAAAGTTTTTTGCAGATAAAATCGCTCAGATTGGGGAAGAAGTAGACTCCACCATGGGAGCAGGGACGGGGCGGGAGAGTGCTAGAGTTCTGTCTAGTCAAGTTGAGTGGGATCAATTCCAATCTGTTACCTCCGAGGATGTGGACAGGCTGCTTGGACGAGTGAAGCCAACCACCTGTCTCCTGGATCCTTGCCCATCCTGGCTTATAAAAGCTAGCCGGGAAGGACTGGGCAATGGGCTTTGTGGGGTGGTGAATGCTTCCCTCCGTGAGGGAGCCTTCCCAAACCCGCTGAAAGAGGCGGTTATTAAACCGCTTCTTAAAAAACCATCTTTAGATGCGGCCACGATGGCCAACTATCGCCTAGTCTCAAATCTTCCATGCTTGGGCAAGGTGATTGAGCGAGCGGTTGCCGAACAACTCCAGGCACGCCTGGAAGAAGCGGACCATTTGGATCCCTTCCAGTCGGGATTCAGGCCTCATCATGGGACTGAAACTGCCTTGGTCACACTGGTTGATGATCTCCGGCGGGCTAGGGACAAAGGTGAGAGCTGTTTCCTAGTTCTGCTGGATCTCTCAGCGGCGTTTGATACCATCGACCATAACATCCTTCTGGACCGTCTTGAGGGGCTGGGAGCTGGGGGCACTGTCATACAGTGGTTCCGCTCCTTCCTCCTGGGCCGTGTTCAGAAAGTGGTGGTGGGGGATGAGTGTTCAGACCCCTGGGCTCTCACTTGTGGGGTGCCTCAGGGTTCTGTCCTCTCCCCCATGCTTTTCAACATTTACATGCAGCCGCTGGGAGAGATCATCAGGAGGTTTGGGCTGGGTGTTCATCAGTATGCGGATGATACCCAGCTCTACCTCTCTTTTAAATCAGAACCAGTGAGGGCGGTGAAGGTCCTGTGTGAGTGTCTGGAGGCGGTTGGAGGATGGATGGCGGCTAACAGATTGAGGTTGAATCCTGACAAGACAGAAGTACTGTTTTTGGGGGACAGGAGGCGGGCAGGTGTGGAGGATTCCCTGGTCCTGAATGGGGTAACTGTGCCCCTGAAGGACCAGGTGCGCAGCCTGGGAGACATTCTGGACTCACAGCTGTCCATGGAGGCACAGGTCAAATCTGTGTCCAGGGCAGCTGTTTACCAGCTCCATCTGGTACGTAGGCTGAGACCCTATCTGCCTGCGGACTGTCTCGCCAGAGTGGTGCATGCTCTGGTTATCTCCCGCTTGGACTACTGCAATGCGCTCTACGTGGGGCTACCTTTGAAGGTGACTCAGAAACTACAACTAATCCAGAATGCAGCAGCTAGACTGGTGACTGGGGGTGGCCGCCAAGACCATATAACACCAGTCTTGAAAGACCTACATTGGCTCCCAGTACGTTTCCGAGCACAATTCAAAGCGTTGGTGCTGACCTTTAAAGCCCTAAACGGCCTCGGTCCAGTATACCTGAAGGAGCGTCTCCACCCCCATCATTCTGCCCAGACGCTGAGGTCCAGCGCCAAGGGCCTTCTGGCAGTTCCCTCATTGCGAGAAGCAAAGCTACAGGGAACCAGGCAGAGGGCCTTCTCGGTAGTGGCGCCCGCCCTGTGGAACGCCCTTCCAGCAGATGTCAAAGAGATAAACAACTACCTGACATTCAGAAGACATCTTAAGGCAGCCCTGTTCAGGGAAGTTTTTAACGTGTGATATTTTACTGTATTTTTGGTTTTTATGGAAGCCGCCCAGAGTGGCTGGGGAGGCCCAGCCAGATGGGCGGGGTATAAATAATAAATTATTATTATTATTATTATTATTATTAAGGCTTGACAACCATATGTCAGGAGTGCTCTGATGGTGTTTCCTGCTTGGCAGGGGGTTGGACTCGATGGCCCTTGTGGTCTCTTCCAACTCTATGATTCTATGAAAAGGAGAGGGATCCACCTGTGGCTCTTCCTTATCCTGACTCACCTCTGCCTCTCGACCTCCCTCCTCCCACTCGCTTCCTTCCTCTTCTGCCTCTGATTCTGCACTGCATTCTGCCACAGAGTCTCCCAGCTCACTAAGCCCCTTTCGCCCTTCAGCTTCTGACACCTCCTCTTCCCAGGCTTCCCCCTCTTCCCCCTCTGACCACCCATCCTTCTTCCACCTCCACTCCTTCGGCTCTGAGCCGTCTTCCCTTCCTGGTTCCACGGCTGCATCCTCCCACCATTCCTCTGTGCCCAACCAGCCCATGACATTGCTCCTTCCCTCGGCCTCCGTCCCCACAAGGCAGCTTCCCCTGACCTGATCTGGTTCCACAGCCACTGCTTCCCTTCTGCCCCCATGAAAAGACGGATCAGGAAGTTTTGCCGGCATCATTCTGTCACCTGCAAGAGAAAAAAGGTGATCAGGACGCCTGGAGTGCCTGCTTCTCTCACAGGTGAAACAGGGCATCTCTTACTACAGATGGGCTTTGGAGAAATCCTTACCTACTGAGAGCATTTGGACGTTTGTGCCCATTTCATATGTTTGTTGTGCAGAAATACATCTCCCCTCCTCTGGACCCTTCTTCCCAACTGTCTCCCCACAAAACAAGATGAAAAGAACCCTCAAATGTGTTGGAAAACCAAAAGAATGAGACCAAACGGAGAAAAGCCACCTTCCTCCTTACCCAGTGGCCTCTCTCTGGTGTCCAACGGAGGCCTCTCTGCCTCACAGGAATCCACGTCCATTTCTGCAAAGAGATCCTTTCCCTGAAAAAGAAACAAGGATTCAAAACAGAGAATGGGGAGAAAGACTGCGAGATCTCATTCCATGGATGCTTTCCCAGAAAATGGATGGGCCATCAGCATACCATTATGGGATGTTCTCTGTCCTGTTTGGAGCCCCTTCGGAGTATCCAGAGGGAAGTCTCTCTCACCTGCTTTCTCTCCTCTGCCTGACTCAGGAGGAAACCTTCGGCCAGGGCCACCGCCTGGGAACTGCTCTCCGCTCCGCATTCCCTCACCCAGCTCTCCATCTCCAGGGGAAGGACAGCCAGGAACTGCTCCAAGATCACCAGGTCCAGCATCTCAGCTTTCGTGTGCCTTTCTGGCTTCAGCCACTGATGGTCAAGGTGGTAGAGTCGGCTGCAAGCCTCTCGGGGTCCTTTGGCCTCCTGGCAGCAGAACTGCCTCAACTGCTGGCTCTGCACCTCTGAGCAGAGGGTGTCCTCCTCACCCAGGATCTTCTGCACTGGGTTTTCCCAGAATCCTCCACTGATCCCAGATTGGCTAGCATAGCTTCTTCCTGCCTCAGGGCCAGCTGAATCTTGCTCATCCATCTGTGCTCTCAGGAAGCCTCTGAGAGATCGGAAGGAACCCTTTGGTCTTCTGACAAGTTCTGTCTGTCGTAATGAAAAGCTCTAGCAAATCCTACAAAGCAAATACATTGTTCTGTTACAGAATTTGTAGGACAGGAAAAGAAATATTTCCCTGAGCAAGTATGGATGAGTCTTGCTGGGAACCAGGGCTGGACTGCACCGCATCCCAGACCGTGAGCTATCTTTTTGAAAAGAAAGAGGAGGAAGAGGAGAATAAATAAGTCTCTCGCCTTCTAGCAATGCAAAATGTGGAGGCAACTGAAGGGACTTCTGGGAGATTAATCAACCTGGTTTCTGCAGCCTTCCAGTCAATGCATGAAGTCAGAACCAACTGACAAGAGAATCGTTTGTATCTTGTGAAAATGGATACTTGGGTCTAGTGGGGGTCCTCAGGAGTTGCTCCCCCCCCACTCCCCTGCTTCTGTCTCCTTTTCTTGCACTTGGATTCTCTACTGCTCTCCAGACAGACTCCTGGGGCGGGGTCCCTTTTTATTTGCTCTGAGCGCCAGGTATGTATCTGATCAATCCCCTAAGGTCCAAGTGGCCCCTTGAAATTTAGGCAGCTAATTTATTATCATTATTTCGCTAGATAACTTAACACACACACAGCCATTGATGCTAAGGTCCCATTTCCGTCTTCTTTGCCAGCAACAATCCCTTTGGGACAGAGAGGACGTGGTCCTGGGATGCCCTGCTCTGGGTGCGAGGGGATTGCTGCAGTGGCCTCCGTGGGGAGCTGCCCTGGGAGACGACTGGGAAACTGGTCTGCAATGCAGCAGCCAGAATATGGGCTGGGATCCCTCTCTTTATTCCTGGCCTTTCCTGGGGAGGGGGCTAGTCCACCTCCTCGTTCAGCTTTGGAAAACCATTTGCACATGTTTCCTCTGTTGTGCAATGAGGCTGAGCGATGTCACACAGAGTTAAAGTCCCAGGGACTCCTTTGTTTAAAGAAGGGAGATCTTTTCTGAAGGGGGGGCGGAGGGCCAGATGAGTTTGGGATCCTCTGATCTCCAGGAAGGAGAGCGTGGCAGACCTGGCCCCTCCCTGATCAGGCCCCCCAGGCATCCTCCCCTGCTGCAGCCCTGGGATCCCGCCCCCGTCTCCCCACTGCACCATCTGGGGGGAGAGAGAGGAGACTCACCAGATCCCAGGAGGGGGACAGCGAGGCAGCCCTTGCAGGAGAGACCCCAAAGCAAGGAAAGGACTGGGGAGGGAGGGGCCTTGGCTCTGGAGGACCTGCCCCCTCTTGCTTCCTGGCCTCTCTAGGAAGGCAGCTCACTTCCCTTTAACCCTTGCCAAGCCGAGTCCCTCCAGCTCAGTCCTCTCGCGCTTGGCGGAACCTCAGATTCTTATTATTTTTTATGGATTAAGGGGGCAGCTGCCCCCCTGGCTACGCCAATGCCCAGATATCCTTTGGGGGGGGAGGCTCTTGGCTGGACTCTGAGCATCTCCCTCCCTTGGCCAGAAACCAGAGGAAGAGCTTGCAGGGAAAAGGGCTTTGCAGGAGGCAAGGAAGCTCCTCCTAGAATTCAGGAGTGGAGAGATAGGAGGGGATCCCAGGGTCATCTAGTCCAACCCCCAGCAATGCAGGAATCTCCGCTAAAGCATCCATGGCAGATGGCCGTCCGATCTCTGCTCAGAAACCTCCAAGGAAGGAGAGTCCACCACCTCCCAAGGGAGACCTTTCCCTGCCCAACTGCTCTTAGATGTCCCTCAAGGCAGCGGGTCCTGAGTTCTAGTCCTGCTGAAACAATCGCACTGGCTACCAAGGAGGAACCAAGTAAATTTCAAAATAAATCCTATTCTCATCATAAATGAGTAATGCTTTCTCATGCATGCTTTTTATGCTAATAAAATGCTTAATTGCTAATTCAATGGACTGATAATGGATTGTTGTTATTTTTATGTTTAGGGAAGCTTTTAATATTTGATGGACTCTTGTATTTTAATATTTTGTTGAAAGTCGCCCAGAGTGGCTGGGGAAACCCAGCCAGATGGGTAGTGTATAAATAAATTATTATTATTATTATTATTATTATTATTATTTATTAAATTGATCAGGTGAGTGTTCTCCTTTCGAAAGAAGCAGGTGGAATCTCCATGGTTGCTAATACCATAATGTTGAAAGGCTAGGCAAATATGGGGAGCCCTAGAGCATCCGCTTGGCATGCAGAATGTCCCAGGGTCAACCCCTGACATCTCCTACAAGGGCTGGACGAAATCCCTGCCTGAAACTCTGGGGAGAAGCTGCCAGTCAGTGTAGACCAGTGGTCCTCAAACTATGTCCCATGGGCCGAATCCAGCCCCCCAGGGTCGTGAATGTGGCCTGCACGGCCATTTCAGAACCCGCCAAGTGTCCGAGGCTGAAAGCATGTATAGATGGTATATTACACCGGTTAAGCTAGCAAGAATGTATAAAACATGTAATAAGTGTTGGAAATGTAAAGAAAAAGAAGGATCATTTTATCATATGTGGTAGGAGTGTAAGAAAGTGAAGGGTTTCTGGGAAATGATATATAATGAATTGAAGAAGATGTTGAAATATACATTTGTAAAGAAACCGGAAGCCTTTCTGTTAGGAATAAGAGGAAGAGAAATAAATAGAAGGGATAATAAACTTTTTCAATATGCAGTAACAGCAGCAAGAATATTGATGGCCCAAAAATGGAAACAGGAGGAACTACTGACTCTTGAAGAATGGAGAATGAAACTTATCGACTCTGCAGAACTGGACAAATTAACTGGGAAGATTAGGTATCAACGGGACCACAAGTTCATCGAGGACTGGGGAAAATTTGTAGAATATCTGAAAAGTATATGTGATGAACAAACAACGCTAGTGGGATTTAAAGAGGCTTTGTGAAAGGTAGAGGAGTATTGTTAAACAGAAAGAGGACAGTAAAAGTAATATTAAAATGCAATATCAAATTTAGAAAATGTGCAAAAATGGGAAAATACGGATGATTGGCAGAGAAGCTGATGGAAGTCCAAAAAGTTGAAATTTGTGAAAAATGTTTGATATTGGAATTTGTATAATGGAAAAAATTTAATAAAAATTATATATAAAAAAAGAAAGAAAGAAAGCATGTCGTTTTCAGCTCAATCAGTCCCCGCACAGCACTGAGGTAAACGCCACAGACGTGGTGGCTGCTCTACCAATGAAAGGCCAGGGGTTTCGCCTGGGGACGGGAAAGTGTTGTCTTTTGGCTTGAAGAGTGAAGTTGAGGTTCCTTATGTATCCTTTAAAGGTGGGAGAAGGAGGTATAGTCCCATTTCTGTGAGTGGAGCAGAGGTCTTTCCACTCCTGTGATTTACATGCTCTGAAAGTTGGGATCTGTTTTGATATTTAAATTTTAAAAGGGTGGAATGGAACTGGGTATTGACCATCTCCTTAGCCTGGGGAGCCACATTCTCGTAGAAGGAGGCCAGGATTTGCCCCCAAGGCCTGGGATGTCCCTCCTCCCCTGCAGTAGGACTTGGAATCCAGGAGAAAACTCTTGGAATAGCCTTGCCAGGTGCTCAGGGAGGGACTCACCTGTCCCCATGTCCTTCTCTTTGCAGATGTGCTGCAAACTGTGTTAAAATGTGAAATTAAGCTTTATTTACAGCGGAAAATAACAAAGAAACATGGCGTGAGCTGTCTTCCACAGCCGTCTCCTTGGTCAGAGTAAAAGAAAACAAAGGATGGAAGTGATTTACAGACTGACTTCCATTCTTACACAGACAGTACAGAAGGTGTAAACATGGATATCATGTTACACTAGCAATGGGAGAATGAAATACTGACAGTTTGACCCCCAATTTGGTCCACAGCCCAAGTTGGCAACCCTCATGGTCCAGGAGTGCCAGTGACTCTGTGGAGAGGGCAGTGGGGGCCGCTTTGGCCCAGACTGGCCCCTGACTCTGAGGCATCTTTCCTCCCGCAGGACCTCCGATGTTACGCCCTCTGTGACAATGGGGAAGAGCGGAAACTAGCGGCCAACAGCATCTCTACTCAGCTGGCCTTTGCCCAAAGGTTCCCCCATCTCAGAGCAAGTAGCTCTCCCTCATGGATTCAGTCCTTTCATCACTTCCATCTCCCCAAGAGGCTTCCAAGGCTACTCATATCTGCAGTTGAGAACAGACCTAACTGAAAAGAACGGCTTCCTCTTCTGGTGACACCAGAAAATTCTAGAATACACTAACCCTTTCCATAGCATTATGGATGCACGATTCCCACAGACAAGTTTCTTGGCAAGACAAGGGCCTTTCCTGGCCATAGAGTGTCCTCCTCAGCATCCCCAAAGAAGGAGCTGGGTTGCAAGAGCTGCAGCTAATGGGGGGGGGGGCTGTCCTCCCCCCTCCCATCTCACCTGACTGCTAGGTAGGAAAGCAAGACCCAGAGAGAGTTGTGGGAAACCCCGAAACCAGCTTGCTCTGTGCTGGAGCCAAAGCTGCCACTAATAGAGAAGCAAGATCTGTTTGGGTGTTGATGCTGTGAGCCCCTCCGTCCTACACACAGGTTGTGTATGCGAGTAAATAAAACTAGATATCATAAAGACAACACAGTCTCCACTGATTTTCGTTCCAAGGAAACCGAAGATGGGGAAGCGCCTGGGACCCCTGGAATCTCACCGCTCAGACTGGGGTAGTTTGCAAATACACACACACACACACACAATAATTTGTGCCTGTGTTCCTAATAGATAACTAAGTGTGAAGAGCATGTCATGTGCTTCAGCAACAGCCCTCCTGGAAATAAGGAAATGCAACCCCCATTGCTGGTCGACTCAAAAAAGCAACAAGGGAATCTGCTCTGGTGTCCCATGAGGTCTGTGGGGCCCCTAAGTAAGAGGAGCCACTTTTAATAACTGAATTAAAGAAATTTTAACATAATCAAACATTCAAATTACATTTTGCAATTTCAATTAACACCCCCCCTCCGTGTCTTTCTCCAACTTCCCTTACTGGTTTATAACACCTCTGTTTCTTTTGCTTATAAATTTGTATTCCTTATATATTAAAATGAAGATTATAACATTTGTGTCTTCTTCTCATTTTTACCTCATAATTGTATTTTCTGTTTGTATTTGTCCACTGTAATTGTATCACTCAAATCCTGCCAGTGAGGACTTCCGGTCGGCGCCAGCGTCTAATGGCTGCCTCCTGCTGAGCTCCGCTCCGGGAGGCTGCTTCGCGAGTTCGGGTCTGACCGCTACGGCGAAGCGGGGACCCCTAAAATCTCAGGCGCAGAGGCCTGGGAGCAAGGAGGCTCGGTGGGTACCTTAAGCGCCCCCCCTCACTGCAAAGGAGTCTTTTTAAAGGCTCCGGAGTGGCATCGGGGAGCGCGGTACTGAGAGCCGCTACCCAGCCCGCGAAGTGAAGCCGTGCTGCCATTTGACGGAGAGCGTCGATTTCTTCCTGACATTCGGAACGTAATTGGACTATCCGTGAGTAAGAAGGAACAAAATTTTAAAAGGAAAAAATAGAAATTGGCTGAAAGCGGAGAAGGCAAAAAATAAGGAAGTCTGCCTTCCTCGGACTGCATGTAATCAAAGCAACGAAATAGGAGGCTGCAATTTGACAGGAAGCAGCTTTAAAAATTGACGGACTCGGACATTGGACTTAATCCCCCCTTTTAGCAGGCAGGAGCAGGGGGGGGAGACTTCTGATTTATCTTTCCTGCATGGAGAAAGCATAGAAGGGGAAATTTCTGCCGTCTTGAGCCCTTGGGGAGGGCTGCCTGGAAAGTGAGTCACCGGGACTGAGAGCTGTCACTGGAGGTTGTTACAAAGTTACAAAGTTGGTGCTTTGCTCTTTTATAACAAGTAAAGACTTTACTGGTGGCAAGTCTGGTACTCTGGAAAGTTACAATTTGCTATTACTTGGATACAATTAACAATTGGTTATTACTTTTGTTGCCTTTGAAAGGAGCTTTTGCTGTTTTGCAATAGGAACTTTGGACTGCTCCCTCTAGAGGCTGCAGGGAAATTGCTATTATCTTTATTGCAAGGAATAGGCTTGTGGAATTATCCAACTGAAAGTAATTCCCGTGGGAACGACCTTGGGATGAGTGGCCCAACAGAAGAGAGAATAATAACAAGAGCTAAGAGTAAAGTTGAACTCAAAAGAAGGGGGTCAATCTCAAATCCAGCTGCAGCTGCTACAACTCTTTCTATGGATACAGTGACAGTGACAAGGGCATTAGTTAAAATAAATGAATCTTTGGAAGCGCTCACAAAGCAGAGCACTGAAAATTCCAAACAGCTGTCTGAGCTGTCAACAAAATTGGATTTAAATACAGAGACAATAAATAAATTAGTTAAAGAAAATGAAATAACTAGAAAAATTGCGGAGGAAGCAAAAATTTCCGCAGAAGAGGCAAAAAATTCTGCAGAAAATGCACAGGAAAAATTGGTACCGGTCAGTAAAAAGCTGGAAGAACATGATGCGGCCCTGTCTTTAATGGAACTACAGAGGAAAAATAGAAACTTGAGATTGAGATCAATTCCAGAAAATGAAAAAGACAATTTGATAGACTTTCTTACAAAAGAATTTCTGGAATTTTGGCAGGACGATTTGAAAGAAGAGGAATTTAAAATAATAACTGCTTTTAGACTGGGCAGGAGATAAAACAGAAAGAGCCCAAGAGACTGCTTGATAACCCTGAGATCTCAGGAAGAGAGAGATAAGATACTAAACTTACATTTTCAAAGACCCCTTGAGATTGAAGATTTTCGTGTGCAGATTTTTAAAGACATTCCTAAATATATCCTGGAAGTGAGAACCTACTACAAGGATCTGGTCACCCTATTAAGAAAGAACAACATACTATTCAGATGGGAGTTCCCACAAGGCCTGTCTTTCAACTATAAGGGAAAGAAAATCAAGATAAAAACAGTGCAAGATAAAGAACTATTTTTGGCAAGGAACCAGGAGGACCTTTTGAAGGAAACGGTGGAACCTACGGATCTAACAGAAGTACCAGACATATCAAACTTATCCTTTGGGATCAAAACACCAACAGAAGAAGACTTGCTGGGAGCAGCTGGGGGAGTAGCTAAATAAATAACAAGATGTCTCTGCAAATTCTAAGCTGGAATTGTAATGGACTGAACCTCCCTAGAAAAAGACATGAGGTTTTTCACATTTTGAAAAAAGAACAATTGGACTTGATTTGTTTACAAGAAACTCATGTGACCAGAGCTCACAGAAAATTACTTGTTAATAAAAGATTAGGACAAGAATTTGTTTCATCGGACAAAGTAAAGAAAAGAGGTGTGGTGATTTATGCAAAGGAAAAGTTGGTTCCTAAATTTGTATTTAAAGATGAACAAGGAAGATATTTGGCAATTGAAATTCAAGTTCAAGGAGAAAAATTATTGATTATAGGAGTTTATGCACCGAATGAAGGGAAGTCAGAATTTTTTAAGAAATTGCATGAGACATTAATGGACTATTTGGATTATAATGTAGTTTTAATGGGAGATATGAATGGAGTGGTCTCTACAAATATGGACAAAGCACAAAGACAGGTGGTCTCCAAAGATGGGAGACTACCTAAGACCTTTTTTGAAATGACTGACAATATGAACTTGATTGACATTTGGAGAACAAGGAACCCTCTGGAGAGAGAGGGAACTTTCTTTTCTGAGGCAAAAATGACCTGGACTCGAATTGACCAAATTTGGATAACTAGTGGAATGGCATCTAAGATAAAGAAAGTGGAAATCTGCCCAAAGACTTGCTCCGACCATAACGCCGTAAAGATGGAAATGAACACAACAACAGCTGGATCCTTTAGATGGAGGATGAATGACTCCCTATTTAGAGATGAAGAGGTGTATAAAAAGGCCCAGAAGGTATTGAAGGACTACTTTGAGATAAATCTGAGAACACAAGTGGAAAAAAGCGTAATTTGGGACGCAAGTAAAGCCGTCATGCGAGGATTTTTAATACAACAGAATTCTATAAAAAGGAAGAGACATAATGAGAAGAAGGATAAGATCTTGGAAAAGATAAAAGAAGGGGAAAAGAAATTGAGATCTAAACCAAAGTCACATGAAATTTTGAGAGAAATTAAGTTTTACCAGAGACAATATATGGATTTGATGAACCAAGAGATAGAATGGAAAATAAAACAAATGAGACAAAGGTCATTTGAATCGGCTGGTAAATGTGGGAAACTTCTGGCATGGCAATTGAAGAAGAGACAAAAACAGAACACAGTTACAAATCTAGAAGTGGAAGGAAAGAACATTTATAAACCAAATGAGATTAGAAACTGTTTTCAGAGTTATTTCAGGAGACTTTATGCACAAGGGCCGGTGAATGAAAAAGAAATAGAAGAATTTCTCAAAAAATATGGATTACAAAAAATTTCTGAACAAAGTAAAGTGATTTTAAATCAGAAGATTACTGATCAAGAAATTGAGGGAGCCATTCAAAGTATGCAATTGGGAAAATCTCCAGGACCTGATGGACTAACCTCCAGATAAGCCCTATATAATGTATGGATTAGATATAAAGATTTGCTGGAAAACAAAACACCCAGGTGGTTGTCACCGATGGAAGCTAAGGAAGTGAAAAAATTAAACATGGAATCTAAATGGCCGAAATATTGGGAAATTATAGAGTATGAGGAGGGAAAAGTTAAATTGCAGAGTTATGAGAAATTGAAGTCCAAAGTAAGAGATTGGCTTCATTATTACCAGATAAATGAAGTTTTTAAACAGGACAGGAAAATTGGCTTTCAGGTGGAAAGGTCGAAATTAGAAACAGAGCTTTTGGAACCCAGTACTAAGAATCTGTGAAGAATGTATAACTTGCTGTTGAAATGGAATACACAGGATGAGTTGGTTAAATCAGCTATGATTAAATGGGCACAGGACATTGGACATGACATTATGTTTGCTGACTGGGAACAGTTATGGACCACCGGTATAAAGTTTACGGCATGTAATGCCTTAAGAGAGAATATTATGAAAATGATTTATAGGTGGTACATGACCCCAGTCAAGCTTGCAAAAATTTACCATTTGCCCAATAACAAATGCTGGAAATGTAAGGAAACTGAAGGTACTTTTTATCACCTTTGGTGGACATGCCCAAAGATTAAGGCTTTCTGGGAAAGGATCTATAATGAAATGAAAAAGGTGCTTAAATGCACTTTTGCGAAGAAACCAGAGGCCTTTCTCTTGGGCATGGTAGGCCAATTGGTGTCAAAGAAAGATAGGATGTTTTTTATGTATGCGACAACAGCAGCAAGAGTACTTTTAGCAAAGTACTGGAAGACACAAGAACTACCCACACTGGAAGAATGGCAGACGAAGGTGATTGACTACATGGGACTGGCTGAGATGACCGGCAGAATCCGAGACCAAGGGAAAGAGACGGTGGAAGAAGACTGGAAGAAATTTAAAGTTTACCTTAAGAACTATTGTAAAATTAATGAGTGCTAAAATGTTTTGAGTAATGCAAAATAGAATTGCAGCGATAAACAATTGGACATGGGAAAAAGGATTTAAAGGAAGTGTCATAAGTAAATAAAATTAGGGGTTGCTGGAAAAATTTAAAACAAGGATGCAGAAAAAGGAGGTATGGGGAAGTCGTTGAAAGAAGGTTTAAGGAAAAGAAGGTTAAGAAATTATACATGTTTATATGTTTGTTTGTTTTTGTATTGTTTTGTATTGTTATTTAATATGTGTTGGAAAATTAATAAAAATTTATTTAAAAAAAACAAACAAATCCTGCCAGTGAGTTCGTTTCTATGCATTGTTTCTGTATATACATCTTAAAAGGTTCCCAATCCTTTTTAAAGTCATTATTGTCCTTATCTTTAAGTCTCTCAGTTAGCTTCGCCATTTCAGCGTATTCCATCAACGTTTCTTGCCAGTGTTTTTTCACTGGTATTTCGTCACTTTTCCATCTTTGAGGTAGTAAAATTCTGGCCGCTGTTGTCACATACATGAATGGATTTCTCTTATTTTTTTAGTAAATCATGCCCTAAAATACCTAATAAAAACACTTCTGATCTTTTAACAAAGATTATCTTAAACATTTTTTTTCATTTCATTATAGATCATCTCCCAATAGGTAGAGCCAGGTGGGCCCAGGTCCAGGTGAGGGGGGGGTTGCCATGGTGACAAGGACCACAGACTTGCAGGCGGCCATTTTGGGTTAGCAGTGAGGCGAGTGGAGGAGAGAGCAGTTGGTGGCAGTTGACGGAGGACAAGGCGAGGCAATCAGTGGGTTCTTATTTTCTCTGTTTCTTATTTCGCTTCTTATTTCATTTATTACTTCTTTATTTTTTCTTCTTGAAGATGTGCCAGAGGCTTTTCTCATCCAGCAATGGTGAGTATTGGAGGAAACAAGAGTAGGGAGAGCATAGCTGTCAACGTTTCCCGTTTTTTAAAGGGAAATTCCCTTATTCCGAATAGGATCCTCGCAAGGAAAGGGAAAAGTTGACAGCTATGAGGGAGAGAATCCCAAAGACCTGCTCCCCGCTGCGAGGAACTGACAGCCTGACTTTTGCTGGAGCCAGAGCAAGATTTCTTTTTTTCTTTTTTCTTTTTTAAATAAATTTATTAACCGGCCAATCACATCAAATCAAATCACATCACATAAATTCCAAATTACAGAGCCGAATTTTTTTTTAAAGTTTTGTTGGGGGGTCCCATACTTCCAGATCCGAGGAGGGATTCAGATCTAATCATTCCTTCTGCATTAATGTCCAAATCAGTCCAAATAAGTCCAAATAGATGTTCAAATAGTCCAAACATATATTCATATCTTGCTGTTTCCACATCACTCTTAATCAAATATTTTCTCTTTGTCCTTTATGGTCTCTTCTGATGGTCTCCTTAAGCCGATAAACACCGATAATACTCCTGCGTAGATTTCCCGTCGCCTCCATTCCAGTTAGTTCCCATAAATTATCACCTTCGGAGATAAGATGACTTTTTCCCCTCGTAAATTTATAGCTCTGTCGTACTTAAAGCCTCTTAGAAGGGTCTCTCCCACAATGCAAACACACTCTCAGGCTTTTTCCTCCGACAGAGCCTCCCAATATGGCGTCGACAGGCATTTCCGACCTCGTCAGCCCAAAGCTCCTAAACATTCCACAGTCCTATAAAAACATGCCTTGGTTCGAAAGTTTATCTCCACACAGCCTTAGATTCACAGCTTAAGTCCTTAAAACCTCATTTCTGGCTTTTAACTTTTGAAGGGAGGGGATCCTTATGGTTTCACTTAGTAAGAAATAAAAAAATGTTTTTCCCTCTCCCCCATCAGTCATTTGCCATACCGTATCTTGACGTATCTTCTCATAATTTAAAACTTGCTTTTCCAGAGACCTCTTCTGTTGCAGTCTTCACTCATTCCTCCTCATTTCATGAAGTATGTGCATTTCCTTCGTTGCCAAATTGTTTCCTTTGAAGTTTGCAGCTAGGACTTCCGGGTTGGCGCCATCGTCTAATGGCCTGATTCCCTCCGAGCTCCGGAGGGAATCTGCTCAACAGGGGTCGGGTTCTGCCACGGCGGCAACGCGGGGACCCTTAGAAACCACAGGCGCTGAAGCCTGTGGACCTGGTGACTCGGCGGGCACCATTTGCGCCCCCCCGACCCGTAAAGGAGCCTTTTTAAAGGCTCTGGAACGGGGGACGGAGAGCGGCGTGGTGCTGAGAGTTCGACTGCTTCCCCTGCTGAGTGAAGCCGCATGCCATGGACGGAGAGCGCTAACTTCTTCCTTTGAACATTTGGATCAAAAGTAACGACCCGTGAGTAACACGGTAATTGGACTTAAAAGGGAAATTTATTTCTGGGAATTCGGCACGATCGGGCAAGGTGTTTAAAAGGAAGTCTGCCTACCCGCCTTGTAAACATCGTAAAGCAAGGATTTTATTACTAAGGTTGTGAGAATACCTTTCTTTTTGTGGAAAAAAGCAATTAACTTTATATTGGGCCAATTTAAGTGACTGTGCTGGAGGATAAGAGCTAACATTGAGAACGGAATTCACCCCTCCCCCAAAACCCGGGAGCGATCGGGGAGAGAGCCTGCGGAAGAGGTATATAGATTTTGACAGCTGTCAAATTAGCTGTCAAAGTTGGGGGGGAAAGGAGAACTTTGCTTCTGCTGTCTTTGCTGGTTACAATTGATACAATTTGGTAACAAATTGTTAAAAATAAGGAAGAAAAGGTTAACTTGTCTTTTGGGTGGCAATTGGAAGACATTAAGTAACTAGAATCCCTCTAGAGGGGGTTCAGGACATTACAAAAATGGCTGTAAGTGGAAAAATACTGGCTGAATTGGAAAAGACCTTCTTTCTCCTGGGAAAACTACAGGAGCAGACAAATGTTTTGACTGTGAATGTAATAACAATGAAGGGAACGGTAAATAAAGTTGCTGAGCCTGGAAAGGATATGATTCAAGTTCCTGCAGATGAACAGGGAAGTGTTGTTGTTGATCCAAAAATCCTTACAGCCAAACAGGAGAAGGAATCTGAGTCATTTGAGGAGGCGTTTAAAGAGGGACATGAGAAAGAAGGAGGCGCTGTGATGCTGCAGACGACTAAAGAGAGCCAGAGGCCTGTTAAGTTGGACATAAAGGAAAATAAGAACATGATGATGAAAATTTGGTTGGAAGTGAAGAATGGAAATTGGAGAGATCTCCTCTTATGGGGATCTGAAGACATATGGAATACAAATTTGGCTAATGTAGAATTTGGAGCCTTTGGGACATTTGGACTTATGAGAAGTAAGAAACAAGATTTTGGCTCCATTGTTAAATATGGAGGTCTGGCTGGAAGAAATATGGACCTTATTGGAACAGAGCTTCTTCGAGATTCGGAATTTAAAATAAAGGACTATCAAAAAAACCGGCAGAGAGAAATTGAGAGAGGGTTAAATGCCTCGGATGTGAGATCGCCAGGCTGATTTCGGATGGACTGATGGACTTTGGTTGGGGATCGAAACCGGGGAAGGGGGTGGTAGGGTTTCGGGAATCCAAAGGGTGTACAAATATATTCTGTTTTAATTAAGTTGGTTTTGCCACTAACATAAAAATGGGGATTTGGGGGAAGGGACTTGGGGCCGACCTTAGTAAAAGTTTGTTAAGAATAAGTGTTGGTTTATAAAGAATGAGGTTTCTAAGTTAAAATAAGTTAATTAAATTGATGGGGGGAATTTAGGAAAAGTATTTTAAGAATAAGTTTCGAAATATAAAGACTGAGGTTTAGAAGTTCAAATTGATTAAGTAAATTGAATTAGAGGAAACAAGGTAAAGTGTGGGGACAAAAATTGCTGAGCTAAAAATTGGAATTGGAATACAAGAAGGGCAGGTGTGGGGAAGTCAAGGAAATTGGGCATGGAATGTAATGTAAACTTTTTCAATTGTTTTTTCTCTTTTTTTTCTTTCTTCTTTCTTCTTTTTCTTTTCTGTTTTTCTTTTATATTTTTTGGAAAATTTTAATAAACATAATTTAAAAAAAAAGAAGAAGTTTGCAGCTAGTGGCGCAAATCAGAGACAGCGTCCAGGAGTGCCGAGATCCCACAGGAGGGTTTTGCCTAATGCCCCCATCCCCCTCAAAAATTTGGGGGTGGTATCGGCACAGCAGGCCCCACTCATCATCCTGAGTGGGTTTTGGGAGGCTAATTACCCCCAAAATAGCCTCCAAATTACCTCCTGTGGGTCGGAGAGATGTTATTGTCAGCCATCTTCCTATGCGATTTCTTGCTCCAGGTGATGCAGAGCTGCCAGGCAGCTGCCCTGAGAGGCCTCCATGCCCTTCAGGTGTCCAAGCACCGGACAGCAGAGGCTGTTCTGGGGAGGGACCCCCATGGGGAGTTGGGGGAGGGAGGGGCTTTGGGGAAGAGGTTGTCCGTCTGCCGGCGAGGAGGACCCTACTGGCCTAGGTTCACGTATCTTGTTTGAAAGGGGAATCATTGTAGGGACTTCCTGTGAAATTCTGGGACAGGAATGCGGTTCCTACAATGGAGGCATGTGCAACACTAGTACACTGTGGAAAAGTAGTAGGCTCCAATTTGGACTTTATGAACATATTTGGAACAGAGACTAGCAGACACTTGGACTTTATGAATGAACTGATTTATTGCACTTTATGTGTTGTTTATGTGCAAGATAAACATTTGATATTGTGATAAGAATATATAGAAGAGTATTGTTTATGTGAATCCACAGCCGGTTACGTCTTGTGTTTGTCGAATGTATTTCATGTAACGCAAGGTTTGATGTTGTTTTGCAAATTCCTAGAATGGAATCTTGGAAGTTGGACATCCCTGCTATAATGCATAGGTAAAGGTAAAGGGACCCCTGACCATTAGGTCCAGTCATGGCTGACTCTGGGGTTGCGGTGCTCATCTCGCTTTATTGGCCGAGGGAGCCGGCGTACAGCTTCCGGGTCATGTGGCCAGCATGACTAAGCCGTTTCTGGCGAACCAGAGCAGCGCACAGAAACGGAAGGCGAAGGGGTAGATTACAGAGACCAAATTCCCAAGGGCATAAAACCTCTTCAGTCAGTTTAAAATCCACTTTCCCAGTTTGATGTCCTAAGACATATATCTCATTCAGCCCACATTTTACCAGCTTCCTCACATAAATCTCACAGAGGACTTTGTCAAAAGCCTCACTGAAATCAAGATGCACAATTTCCACAGCAGTCCCCTGATCAACAAAGTAATATTTTGAGCCCGTACTTCAATTTCCCAGCAGCTCCCCTTGCCCCGGAGAACACTTCTAGCATTCCATCTCCTCTACCTGTGGCATTGTTCAGCAGTGGGGAAAGTGACCTCTTCACACTGGATGTCCATTTGGTAT
Source organism: Podarcis filfolensis (assembly GCF_964270895.1). Classification (NCBI taxonomy): domain Eukaryota; kingdom Metazoa; phylum Chordata; class Lepidosauria; order Squamata; family Lacertidae; genus Podarcis; species Podarcis filfolensis. The sequence goes on along the minus strand of NC_139607.1, from coordinate 98,984,237 downwards.
GGCCCTTTCCAGGTTTTTTCCTGCCCCTTGTGTTTGTCTTTCATTTCTTCTCCTCTGTGTGTTGCCAGTAGAAGCCGCAATTCTGTGGGTACTCTAGGTGGCGCAGAAAGTGTTACGAAAAAGGAGCAATGCAGAAGCAAGCACCAGGTGGCTGGAATGGTAAACAGGATGTGGGTGTTATTGGATTGTACCGTGGGAACCAGGAACAGTTTGTAAAGTGCTCTGAGAGCCGGATGTTACCTCAGAGCAGCACATGACCCTGTACTGGAAGTACATGGGTGGAGTTTCTTCTCTCTCTGCGTTGGGAAGCAGAGTGTGCAGACATGTTTTCTCTGTACTGGTGAAAGACAGGAATAAAGACATGTAAATATATTTCTGTCTGTCTCTTTCCCCCTCCCTGGGAGAGGAGTGGGGGAGGAGTGGTGTGTTCTCCTTCACGTTGAGGAGAATCGCCGAAGAGACCTCCCTTGATCTTGCCGGCAGACGCTGGCAGGGGAGGTCACAAGGATTCAAGCCGGGCACCTGGAGGGTGGCCAAATTCCTAAGAGCTGGAGGCTCTGCTGGTTTGAATCCCGACAACTGGTAGCAGACCGATGGATATCAGATCTAGGAGAATCTGCATGAGAGGTGAGAGGTCGATGAATCGTTGCCATCCTCTGCACCTAAGGAGATAAAGAAAAGCGTCTGCCTGCAGCCAGAAAGCTGAAACAGACAGCTGGACACCGAGAGGAGTGTGTTTCAAGGCAACGGAGCCCCAGAAAAGGTATGCTGCATTTTGGGCAAGAGAGAAAAGTGAACGCAGAAAGGTTTAATTTCTGGTTCACAATAGCTGCGTTTGAAAAACAACAGCTCTGAAAGAGCAAGCTTGCATACCAGGAATTCCTGTGGTGAGATAAGGAGTTCCATCCTGAGCAGGTTGCTAGGCAACGTCTGCCAGTTACTGAGTGGCCTAAAAGGGCCTGGGAAATCGAAAGTGTATCTGCGCAGCTGTGCAAGGGTTTTGAAAACAAAACAGCCCAAGGGTTTGCCTGCCAGTGAAGCAGTAAACAAAGACTTTTGGAGTTTTACTGGCTTGAAAAGTGAAAGCTGGCTTGAGATTGAGTGTAAAGCTGACCCTTGGATTCAGCATGGATGCCAAGAAGGGGGGAGTGCCCCTGAGTGCCGTGGTTCTAGAAGAACATAGCCGGCATGCTGCACTGGAAGTAAAGGACAGGGGGAGGGAGGAACGGAGTTCTAATCCCCCCACCGATGAAGCTACTGGAGAGAAAGCTGTAGCTTTGAATATTGTCCAATATTACAACTGTGGACAGGCTGGGCATCTTCAGCGGAACTGCAAGAAGCCACGTCAGCCTAAAGGAGCGAAGGGCCGCTCAGCAAAGCCTGAGGCGTCAGGCAAAGGTCATACCAAGCCTATGGTGGAACCTGCAAAGGCTTTGATGGCGAAAGGAACCACGCCAGATGTTGGGAACTCGTTTGTTATCGACACTGGATGCACGGTTCATATGTCCCCACACAAAGGACTCTTTTCATCGTTTAAGAAGCAAAGCTTCACTGTGACACAGGCCAATGGTCAGGAGCTAGAAGCGGCCGGCGTGGGGACTGTCTATCTTAAGAGTCTGGACTTGACAATAAACAATGTTTACTTGGTTCCTGAATTGAAGTTCAATCTGCTGAGTGTTTCGCAGATTGCAAAGAGAGGACTGAAACTGTCCTACGATGCTGAGAGCTGCAAGATCTACAAAGATGGAGAATTATATCTTTCGGCCAGAGAGAAGGATGGACTTTATTTGTTGACTTTTGCACAAAGTGATTACATGGAATGTAATTCATCTGTGTCTAACCTAGTTTCTCTTGCAGGTGTGAGCAAGAAGAAGACCGGAGTCAACAGAGCATTTCAGCGGGTGTATGCTGATGTGATTGGTCCTCTAGAACCATCTAGAGGCAATGCAAGATATTATCTTGTGTGTGTGGATCATTTCTCTAACTATGTCTGGGTTTATGTGTTGAGAAAGCCACAGGAAGCCTTGGAGAGGTTTCAGGAGTTTTGTGACAAAGTTAAGAGTATGCATGATGCTAACATTGATTGTCTATTCACAGATGAGAAGCAGATTTTTCTTTTACAGGATTTCCAAAGGTTCCTGCAGAAGAAGGGGATCAGACACAAGGTTTCTGTTTCAGCGGAAGCGTGGAACAGGGGTGTCTGTGTACGGGTGAACAGAGAATTGCAAAAGGGGATGGAAGCGCAATTGCTAAGTTCACATCTGCCACATGAGTACTGGGCCGAGTCTCTAATGTCGTTCTGTTATACGAAAATGAGAAAGGTTTCAAAAGAGTTGGGAAGTTCTCCTTTTGAGAAACTGTTCCACAGAAAACCTTCTGTTGCCCATTTCAAGGTTTTTGGGTCTCATGTGAGAACAGAAGCTCCAGGTGGAGTAAAGAATGCCAGAGGCATTTTTGTGGGGTATGAAAAGGGTCTCTACAGAGTAATTTTGTCTGAATCTGGTCAGGTGATTCTCACAAAATTTCTAGAGAGTACTCCTGAACAGGAGAGAGTGATAGTACACACATTTCCCACTGAGGACGATTCAGATGATGATGATTTCACTGATTTCAGCTGTACAGAAAGTGATGACACTGATAGCTCGGAGAGCTCAGTTGTCACAGTCATTGAGAGGAAGTCTCACTCAATAGATAGGCCTTCACAACTGAAGGATGAACCACTGTTTACCATTGGAACTAGTTCTCCAAAGAGTCCTGAGACTGGACCAGTGAGCAGAGAGGATCAGCACCTCATACGTAGGTCTGAGAGAGTTACAAAGGGTCAACCACCCAAGAGGTACTCAAAAGAGTTTGCTAACTTAGCTGTTGCATGTGTTGCTGTTGTAAACAACCGAGGACAGGTTGGAGCTGTGTCTAAGTCGGAGACAAAGACACAACAGAGAGTTGCTAGCCAAGGTAATGCAGGTGCACTCATTCCTTGGAAACCAGACAACCAGAGAGGTACACTGGGGAAACCAGTGGCGGGGAGTTCCAAGGGTGGAACTGAAACAACGGGAGTGTTATGTGTATAACAACTGTTTGTTTTCTTCTCTGGATCATGCTTTGCTTGCTGCAACACGCATTGATTCTTTTGGGGGAGGATGTTACGAAAAAGGAGCAATGCAGAAGCAAGCACCAGGTGGCTGGAATGGTAAACAGGATGTGGGTGTTATTGGATTGTACCGTGGGAACCAGGAACAGTTTGTAAAGTGCTCTGAGAGCCGGATGTTACCTCAGAGCAGCACATGACCCTGTACTGGAAGTACATGGGTGGAGTTTCTTCTCTCTCTGCGTTGGGAAGCAGAGTGTGCAGACATGTTTTCTCTGTACTGGTGAAAGACAGGAATAAAGACATGTAAATATATTTCTGTCTGTCTCTTTCCCCCTCCCTGGGAGAGGAGTGGTGTGTTCTCCTTCACGTTGAGGAGAATCGCCGAAGAGACCTCCCTTGATCTTGCCGGCAGACGCTGGCAGGGGAGGTCACAAGGATTCAAGCCGGGCACCTGGAGGGTGGCCAAATTCCTAAGAGCTGGAGGCTCTGCTGGTTTGAATCCCGACAGAAAGCACCTAGAAGCTCCCTAGAGGTTGAAGTGCCGATCAAACTTCAGTTTTGCGCTCTATAAATTCCAATTAGCAGTACTGGGGGTGGTTCACATTCAGGGGCAGCGCTTTTGTCCAGCAGAGGGTGTCACAGGGCCAGCCTACTTTCCCTTTAAAGCAAACTTGGGTCTCCAGCTGTTCTTGGATTACAACTCCCATCACCCCTAGCTAGCAGGACCAATGGGGAGTGATGATGGGAACTGTAGTCCGGGAGCTGCTGGGGACCCAAGTTTGGCCCACAAAGATGGGACCTGTCCACAGGGTCCCTGGACGTTTGACGGTCTATTGATCCCTGTGCCACCACTGTGATCATTTCCCCGTTGCCACCAACCCATTTCTCTTGGGTACACACTGAGTCCAGACAGTTGTTAACATTAAACCAAATAAACAAGTTTATTTTATAAGCATTAACAAGTGTCAGGGGCTCAGGAGCAGAAGCACAGGGGAGAGAGCAAATAGAGAGCGAAGGAGAGGAATCCGAGGGGAGCGTAGGGGAGTATGACAGTGACCCGAGAGATTCCATGAGCTTCTCCAGCGAATCAGAAGATTCCCAGAAGGGGGCGCCTATGGTAAGGGCAAGGGGGGTCCCAGGGGGGACGCACCAGAAGCAAGGGGCCAGCGGGGACTCCCAAGGGAGCAGCGGAGGATCAGGACCAGCTCCCCCACCGGAGCGCAGTGGGGGGGAAGAGTCACATGACTCAGGACCAGCATCTCCTCCAGGGGGGAGAGAAGATGAGTCAGGGCTGACCACGCTCCCATCGGAAAGTGGGGAAACGGAGGGGAGGTCAGGTCCAGCTAGCTTCCCCGAAGGAGGGAGCAGTGACACAAGTGTAACGGTCAGAAGGAAAGTGGGAGGCTGCGCGCGCGCGCCAAGTTCAAATGTGCAGGAGCGCGGGACAGCAGAAAACCCGGATTGGGAGCCAGGTCCTAAAGCCCGAAGGAGGGAGGGGGAAGAGTCAGGGGACTCAGCGTCAGAAGAGTCTAGGAAGGGTGAGACCCCGACGAGCAAGCGGACCCAGAGGAGGAAGGAACAGAGGAAGAGGTGGAGTAAGGCTAGAGTCTTAAACTGGTGTCAGGGGGGAGGAGATTCAGACGGAGCTTCGGCGGTCTAAGGTTACAGACGTAGCGTTGCACGCTGCGCGTGTGGAAGTGAAACTGAACTTCAATAAAGACTTTTATACTAAAGAACGAAGCAGCGTTGGTCTTCTGTGAGCTGGGACCTCGGGCAGCGCTGACAACAAGTTTATGGTTTCAGATAATTTTTCTTGTCAGTTTCTTAACCTTAGTTTCTTTACCGGCCTATACCTTCCTAATACCTTCTAACTGATTATCCCAACTATTTAACTGACTCCTCTTAACAGATTCTCTCACTCTCTCACATCACACTAGCCCAACCCACAGACTTATGCTCCCTCCTTCTCTAACTCCAGACTCACCTCTTAACAACTCTAACTCCTCCCCCTTGGGTTCCTATTGGTTAATCATTTTATACTTAGTTAACCCTTTCCTTATGACCCAGAATGATGTCACACGCCTAGGAGGGCAAACCCCACAGGCCTCCTTAAATATTTTATGGGGGGGGGATACGCCTAGGTCTTTAAGCATTGGCTCCTATTCCTATACCTACAGGTCTCAGGATAGTTACAACATACAAACACAAAACACCACATGTTAAAAAGGCATTAGATGTCAATCAGCCAAATGCCAGGTAATAGAATCATAGAATCATAGAGTTGGAAGAGACCACAAGGGTCATCGAGTCCAACCCCCTGCCAAGCAGGAAACACCATCAGAGCACTCCTGACATATGGTTGTCAAGCCTCTGCTTAAAGACCTCCAAAGAAGGAGACTCCACCACACTCCTTGGCAGCAAATTCCGCTGTCAAACAGCTCTTACTGTCAGGAAGTTCTTCCTAATGTTTAGGTGGAATCTTCTTTCCTGCAGTTTGGATCCATTGCTCCGTGTCCGCTTCTCTGGAGCAGCAGAAAACAACCTTTCTCCCTCCTCTATGTGACATCCTTTTATATATTTGAACATGGCTATCATATCACCCCTTAACCTCCTCTTCTCCAGGCTAAACATGCCCAGCTCCCTTAGCCGTTCCTCATAAGGCACCGTTTCCAGGCCTTTGACCATTTTGGTTGCCCTCCTCTGGACACGTTCCAGTTTGTCAGTGTCCTTCTTGAACTGTGGTGCCCAGAACTGGACACAGTACTCCAGGTGAGGTCTGACCAGAGCAGAATACAGTGGCACTATTACTTCCTTTGATCTAGATGCTATACTCCTATTGATGCAGCCCAGAATTGCATTGGCTTTTTTAGCTGCCGCGTCACACTGTTGGCTCATGTCAAGTTTGTGGTCAACCAAGACTCCTAGATCCTTTTCACATGTACTGCTCTCAAGCCAGGTGCCACCCATCTTGTAATTGTGCCTCTCTCTTTTTTTTCTTTTTTTTTTTCAGTAGAGTTCGGTAATTTTATTTTTTATTTTTTTATTTTTTATAATAAATTTTATTAGTTTTCATCCAATTATACATATTATCCCGAATACAACAAATTATGACTGTTTTGGACTTCCTTCAGCGTCTCTGACAATCATCCATATTTATACCTTTAATACACATTAACTTCTTTCGTATTGCCAATATTCCCCCTTAGTCCTATTATTTCTAATAAACAATACTTTTTTTTTTACAGTGCCTCTTGAAATCCCACTAGCGTTGTATTAACACCACATGTATTTTTCAGATAGTCCACAAATTTTTCCCAGTCCTCGATGAACTTTTGATCTTTATTATATCTAATTTTCCCAGTTAGTTTGTCCAGTTCTGCATAGTCTGGTTTCTCTTCAGATTGTAATTGTGCCTCTCATATTTTTTTTTGCCCAAGTGCAATACTTTACATTTCTCCCTGTTAAAATTCATCTTGTTTGTTTTGGCCCAGTTCTCTAATCTGTCAAGGTCGTTTTGAAGTGTGATCCTGTCCTCTGGGGTGTTAGCCACCCCTCCCAGTTTGGTGTCATCTGCAAATTTGATCAGGATGCCCTTGAGTCCATCATCCAAGTCGTTGATAAAGATGTTGAATAAGACTGGGCCCAAGACAGAACCCTGTGGCACCCCACTAGTCACTCTTCTCCTTCTTGGCTCCTAAAGCTGTATAATGGTTTTCCCAACGTTTGTATGGATTCTTTTATGGGAAGTGAGTGTGTCCTTCTTACTGAAGCTCTTTTCACATTCTACACACTGATAGGGTTTCTCCCCTGTATGAATTCTTTGATGGCGAGTGAGTTGGTCCTTCTTACTGAAGCTCTTTCCACATTCCACACACTGATAGGGTTTCTCCCCTGTATGAACTCTTTGATGGCAAGTGAGTTGGTCCTTCTTCCTGAAGCTCTTTCCACATTCCACACACTGATAGGGTTTCTCCCCTGTATGAACTCTGTGATGGGAAGTGAGACTCTGGCTGTGACTGAAGCTCTTTCCACATTCCACACACTGATAGGGTTTCTCCCCTGTATGAATTCTTTGATGGCAAGTGAGTTGGTCCTTCTTCCTGAAGCTCTTTCCACATTCCACACACTGATAGGGTTTCTCCCCTGTATGAACTCTTTGATGGGAAGTGAGATCGGAGCTCTTCCTGAAGCTCTTTCCACATTCCACACACTGATAGGGTTTCTCCCCTGTATGAATTCTTTGATGGGCAGTGAGATGGGAGCTCTGACTGAACCATTTTCCACATTCCACACACTGATAGGGTTTCTCCCCTGTATGAATTCTTTGATGGAAAGCGAGACTCTGGCTGTGACTAAAGCTCTTTCCACATTCCATGCACTGATAGCGTTTCTCCCCTGTATGAATTCTTTTATGGGAAGTGAGAGCGGAGCTCTGATTGAAGCTCTTTCCACATTCCACACATTCATAGGGTTTCTCCCCTGTATGAATTCTGTGATGGGAAGTGAGATGGGAGCTGTGACTGAAGCTCTTTCCACATTCAAAGCACTGAAAGGGTTTCTCCCCTGTATGAATTATTTGATGGCAAGTGAGAGAGGAGCTATGCCTGAAGCTCTTTCCACATTCCACGCACTGATAGGGTTTCTCCCCTGTATGAATTCTTTGATGAAATGTGAGAGTGTCCTTCTTCCTGAAGCTCTTTCCACATTCCACACACTGATAGGGTTTCTCCCCTGTATGAACTCTGTGATGGGAAGTGAGACTCTGGCTGTGACTGAAGCGCTTTCCACATTCCACACACCGATAGGGTTTCTCCCCTGTATGAATTCTTTGATGGCAAGTGAGTTGGTCCTTCTTCCTGAAGCTCTTTCCACATTCCACACACTGATAGGGTTTCTCCCCTGTATGAACTCTTTGATGGGAAGTGAGATCGGAGCTCTTCCTGAAGCTCTTTCCACATTCCACACACTGATAGGGTTTCTCCCCTGTATGAATTCTTCGATGGGAAGTGAGATTGGAGCTCTTCCTGAAGCTCTTTCCACATTCCACACATTCATGGGGTTTCTCCCCTGTATGAATTCTGTGATGGGAAGTGAGATGGGAGCTGTGACTGAAGCTCTTTCCACATTCAAAGCACTGAAAGGGTTTCTCCCCTGTATGAATTATTTGATGGCAAGTGAGAGAGGAGCTATGCCTGAAGCTCTTTCCACATTCCATGCACTGATAGGGTTTCTCCCCTGTATGAATTCTTTGATGAAATGTGAGAGTGTCCTTCTTCCTGAAGCTCTTTCCACATTCCACACACTGATAGGGTTTCTCCCCTGTATGAATTCTTTGATGGGAAGTGAGACTGAAGCTGTGAATGAAGCTCTTTCCACATTCCACACACTGATAGGGTTTCTCCCCTGTATGCGTTCTTTGATGGGAAGTGAGATGGGAGCTCTGACTGAAACTCTTTCCACATTCTACACACTGATAGGGTTTCTCCCGTGTATGAATTCGCTTGTGGGAAGTGAGACTGAAGCTGTGACTGAAGCTCTTTCCACATTCTACACACTGGTAGGGTTTCTCCCCTGTATGAATTCTTTGATGAAATATGAGAATGTCCTTCCTCCTGAAGCTCTTTCCACATTCCACACACTGATAGGGTTTCTCCCCTGTATGAATTCTTTGATGGGAAGTAAGACTTTCCTTCTTACTGAAGCTCTTTCCACATTCCACACACTGATAGGGTTTCTTTCCAATGAGATTTTGTTGATGGGAAGTGGAATGGGAGCTCTGACTGCAGCTTTCTTCACACTCTAAATTTTTACGTGGCTTCTCCTCTCTGGGGATTTTATCTTGGTCACCTTTGTTCTCGATTTCCGATTCATTACAATCTGCAATGGAGACAAAAATGGGTTAGATACTCATGAACAAATGGAGAAGAACTGAAGGGAGCTCGGGGGGGGGGGTGTTCATTACCTGTGTTGTTTGTCATTAACTGAAGGGAGCTCGGGGGGGTGTTCATTACCTGTGTTGTTTGTCATTAACCAACATATTTATTATGAGATTCTGATGTGTTGTTGAATGTTGCTTTGTTTGATATACAGTAGTGGTCAAAATTGCAGAAGCCTTTTGGAGAAAAGTGCATTTCAGAGGTTTGATGGCTCAAAACTCTGCTTCTTTTGGAGTAGTATCATAAAACTATGTATCAATGGAAAGATAATTTTATCAAGAATGCAATTCAACAAAGTTTGTTTAATTATCCATATTCTATGAACCATTATAGCCAAATAACCAGAAAAAGGAAGCACAACTTGCTTAGGTTGACTTTTTTCAGTGTGCTACGTGATTGCTAACAAGTTGGTTGGTTTTCTGTCTTCTTTCATTTAGTGAGGTTGAAAAACATAATAAAATTATAGAAATGGCACAAAGAGTTGACTGGTCACCCAGAATGCGATGTAAAATTGTACTATTAAGTGAACAGGGCTACAGTTATGAAGAAATTAGAAGAAAGATTGGGGAAAACTTAAGCAAACCTGGCATTTCTATATTTTGGAAGAGCTATAAGGAGACTCAGTGACCATAAAATCATACCGTTAAAGGTAGGAAAAGGTGCACAAAGGCAAGTGACGATCGAAGAATGGAGAGACTGTCCCTACATGACAGAAGAATATCATCTGTGTGTATACAAGATTACATGGCTTAATGCAATGTGAAGTTGAGTGCAAGGACTGGTCTAAATGAAAAAGCCATTGTTATCTCTCAAGCAAAGCTTGAAAAGATTAAAGAAGAAGAAGAGGAGGAGGAGGAGTTTGGATTTGATATCCCACCTTTCACTCCCCTTCAGGAGTCTCAAAGCGGCTAACAATCTCCTTTCCCAGGTGGAAGAATCAAAATTGGAAACAGAACTGTTAGAGCCCAAAACTAAGATTTTGTCAAGGATGTATAACTTGCTGTTGAAATGGAATACTCAGGATGAAACGGTGAAATCTGCTATGATTAAGTGGGCACAAGATGTTGGACATAATATTATGTTTGCTGACTGGGAACAGTTATGGACCACAGGTATGAAGTTTACGGCATGCAATGCCTTAAGAGAGAATATTATGAAAATGATATACAGGTGGTACATGACCCCAGTCAAGCTGGCAAAAATTTATCACTTGCCCGATAACAAATGTTGGAAATGTAAAGAAACAGAAGGTACATTCTTTCACCTTTGGTGGACGTGCCCAAGGATTAAGGCTTTCTGGGAGATGATATATAATGAATTGAAAAAGGTATTTAAATATACCTTCTCGAAGAAACCAGAGGCCTTTCTTCTGGGCATTGTCGGCCAACAGGTGCTAAAGAAGGACAGAACTTTTTTTATGTATGCCACAACAGCAGCAAGAATACTTATCGCAAAGTATTGGAAGACACAAGACCTACCCACCCTGGAAGAATGGCAGCTCAAGGTGATAGACCATATGGAATTGGCAGAAATGACCGGCAGAATCTGAGACCAGGGAGAAGAGTCGGTGGAAGAAGATTGGAAGAAATTTAAAGATTATTTACAGAAATATTGCAAAATTAATGAATGTTAGAATGATGTTGGATTGAAAGTTATGTGGTTTTTAGTTATAATACTATAAGGAGTATGAAAAAATGGACTATTAATAAGTAAAAATCTAATGTTACATTATTTGAAGATTAAAGATTAGGACAAGTAAAGAGGGGAAGGATTTGCGGAACTGATAAACTGGAATACAAAAAGGGAGGTTAGAGGAGGTCCAGAAAATTAAGTAAATGAAAGAATGTAATGGAAATATGGAACTGTTTTCTTTTCTTTTTTATTTGTATTTTTCTTTTTCTTTTTTCATTTTGTAAAGCTTTAATAAATATTTTATATATAAAAAAACAATCTCCTTTCCCTTCCTCCCCCACAACAAACACTCTGTGAGGTGAGTGGGTCTGAGAGACTTCAAAGAAGTGTGACTGGCCCAAGGTCACCCAGCAGCTGCATGTGGAGGAGTGGAGACGCAAACCCGGTTCACCAGATTACAAGTCTACCGCTCTTAACCACTACACCACGCCATGACTAAACCCTTGTTAAGTGGACAGTGGAACAATGGGACAGTGTGATTTGGAGGGATGAGACCCAAATCTCCTTGCTTGGTAGTGATGGCATGAAATACGCAAGGAGAAGAATCAGAAAAGATTTACATCCTACTTGCATTACACCGACCGTGAAACACCCAGATAGTGTGATGATCTGGGGTTGTATGGCAGCAAAAGGTGTGGGCAGAATTTGTGTCATTAATGGGAATGTAATGTGAGGAGAATCAGAACTTACAGGGTTAAACAGTTCTGTGTGACGTCTCACATTCTGAGGCATGGTTATGTTCACATACGGGAATCTTTCTTTGTGTGTGAGTTCCTTTCATTTTTTGGCTGAGAGACGAAAGAATGTCCGCTCTCTTGCCGGGCTGATTTATGATGTTTTTCTTTTCATTAAAGGCTGTTAGAGATTAGCAAGAAGCCTGCATTCAGTCTGATTTATTATCCAGACACAAGGCAACACTGCATAACTCTGCTTCAAAGAGAGCTCAAGTTTTTTCTATTGGCACAGGCGTCCATCGGCACAGGGGAAATGTGTCGGGCGCCATCTTATCTCAGCAGGTTATGGGAACCAGCCAAGCTTTGGAAGCTGTTGCCACGTCGTGACTGTGTGTGTAGGAGAAGCCAGCTGGAGCTCCTGCCTAGCGTTTGAGGCAGGGAAGCTTGCTGGGGAGGATCTCATCTTCAGGACCGGGTGCCAAGAGGAGCTGCTGGTGACCTGAGTAGGCTCAGCCCCGGGGGAGAAGATGGCAGATGGACAGGAGTCATTCTCAGTCCCCTTTGAAAAATTAAATGGGAGCAACTGGGAGGAGTGGTCAAGGAAGCTGAAGGCCTGGCTGGTAGCCAAGGGTCTGTGGGAGGCAACCCAAGGGCCCCCACAGCAAGCTCCAGCCGGAGCTGCAGCAGCGGTTGTTGCAGATGCCCATGCCTCACAGAGGAAAGACCAGAAAGCCGTGGAAGCTATCGTGTTCAGTTTGGAGGGCTCACAGCTACCTCTGGTGGAGGGTCTTGACAGTGCCCAGGCTGTTTGGCAGGAGCTGGAGAGGGTTTGCTGAGAAACCACAGCGGAAGCCAAAAGCCACGTCCCCAGATGCAGTACAGCCTCATGGAAAGCTGCTGGCAAGGTTGGGGGGGGCAGAGAAGACCATAGGCAAGTTTGCAAAGTTTTCCACCGGTCGTTTGTGTGACGAGGAGGAACGCTGTCTCAGAGAGGGTCGAGCTGGCTCAGGGTGCCCTGCCGGTAGCAGAGGGGGGGCCAAGCCAGAAGGCACAGTTCAGGCTTTTTCCACTTGTCGTTGTTTTGTCTGCGGGTCTGTTGACCACTTGCGTCGGTCTTGTCCGAGGAGAGCCAGAGAGGCAGGGCAGGATGTCTCCAAGGTCGCTTCCCATGGCAGTCAGCCAAGTCCTCGTGGCAGCCAGCCAGGTTTCCATGGCAGCCAGTCTAGAAGGGGAGGCCAGGGTGGGAATGCGAAGGGAGGACGTGACAGAGGAAGTGAGAAGGACGGTTCTTCTTATCACCTAGCTGCCTCTATGGCAACGCTGAGGAGAATCAGAACTTACAGGGTTAAACAGTTCTGTGTGACGTCTCACATTCTGAGGCATGGTTATGTTCACATACGGGAATCTTTCTTTGTGTGTGAGTTCCTTTCATTTTTTGGCTGAGAGACGAAAGAATGTCCGCTCTCTTGCCGGGCTGATTTATGATGTTTTTCTTTTCATTAAAGGCTGTTAGAGATTAGCAAGAAGCCTGCGTTCAGTCTGATTTATTATCCAGACACAAGGCAACACTGCATAACTCTGCTAAGAGCTTCAAAGAGAGCTCAGGTTTTTTCTATCGGCACAGGCGTCCATCGGCACAGGGGAAGTGTGCCAGGCGCCATCTTATCTCAGCATGTAAATGCCCCAAAACACATAAATGAAATACTTTAGCCCAAACTGAAGCCTTCCGCAGGTGATCTTTTCCCTGATACTGAAGCATATATATATATTTATTATCTATCTATCTATCTATCTATCTATCTATCTATCTATCTATCATCTATCTATTTATCTATTTCAACAAGATTCAGCTCCATGTCATGTTGCTGCTGTGTGCAAACGGTGCTTTCAAGATAATCCTATTCCACTGCCAGAATGTCCTGGGAATAGCTCAAACTTTAACCCAATCGGAATTCTATGGGGCTGACTAAAGAAACTTGTTAATCAAAGGCAACCCAGCAATAAAGCTCAATTAAAAGAGGCAATAATTCAGTCTTGGTTTCACATTCTCACAGCTGCAGAACTAAAAACTTCATGGGAAGGCATTATAAGGCTGTAATGAAAGCTAAAGGTTACCAAGGTTACCAAAGCTTTCACGTTATTTCACAAAAGGTTTCCACAATTTTGACCACCAGTATAAGTTGCTCATTTTAAGTTAATGTTCTTTTTATATGGGATCAGAATATTATTATTTATGTTTCATGTTTATATATGTGTTGGAAGCCACCCAGAGTGGCTGGGGCAACCCAGCCAGACGGGCAGGGTAGAAATAAAAATGTCAGCATTGTTCCGGAGGTGACAGAAGCTGGAATGTATGAAAGCAGGCAAAGAGAGATAAGGAAACTGGAATGTGATCTGGAATGTGAGAGGGAGGAGGGGCAGCCGAGTGGCAGAGCTTCAGAGAACAGAGAGCAGGCAGCAGATAGCAAAGATCCACAAAATACGAATCTTAGCTCAGAGACAGAAGGGGAGAGGCCAGGAATAGCTAACCCAAAAACTCGAAGGCGCGAAAAGGTCAGTGAGAGGAGGGGGAAGGGGCGGAGTTTAGACTTGGCAACTGCAAACTTGAAGTCAGACAGAGTGAAGGAGCTCCAGAGTGATTTATGTGTTTGAACAATAAACCTGAGATAATTACTGCCGGTGTCTCGCTTCTGTGGGAGAGCCAAGCCATTACAAAAAATTATTATTATTACTACAGTGCTACCTGTTCTGGAAAAAATTAAGTTTGTAAACCGAGGTACCAATGTATCATCCTCATCCTCATCACTGCTACTACTACCTGAGATTCCATAAGCCTAGCTCTTCTCTGGGATGGATTTTGTTTGGCCCAGTCATGGCATCCCCTCCATCTCCAATGTCACTCCTTGTTATGGCTTGGTCTCTCCCACAAACGTGAGACGACTCTGGCTGTTAATAATTTCAGATTTATTGCTAAAACAACAAACTTGGACGGAGCTCCTCTACTCTTCGTCCTCCCCACAAGATGGAGTTGCCCAGACTGAGCTCCTCCCCCTTCCCCAGCACGGAAGCCCCCACCTTCTCTTCCAGGATCTTTAGAGCGTCTTGACCACTTTTCAGATCCTACGAGATTTGGCAGAGAATGCTTCTTGCATTCCAGCGTCTGACTCACTCCTGTAGCTCTCACACAGCTGTCTGTCACTCTGTCTCTCTTTTTCTTCTCCCCCTTGTTCAGAGCTCAGATGAGAGTTCCTCTCCCCCTCCTCTCTGCCTTCCGCTGCTAACTCTCCTCTCCCTAGGCCTGCTTCTTCTCTGGCTGGCAGCACCTGAGCTTCGCTGCCAGTCGTCTCTTTGGTCAACCCAAGACTGACAGCAACAAAAGCCAAAACCTACTTAGCTTTACTTACAATTCTGAAGCTGACATTGAAGATGGCCTGGGAAGTTCAGACCAGCCCAATCCTGGTAGAAAAAGGAGTAATTTGAGGAAGGTTGTTCAAAGAAAAAACTGTAATTTACTCTTTATTGTGGGGGTGTTAGGTTCCCAGGTGTTGTAGGGGACGCTGTTGAGCTCTGTAAAAATATCTGAGGTTGGTCCCATAGAGGTATTTTTTGAATTTCCA
Source organism: Podarcis filfolensis (assembly GCF_964270895.1). NCBI lineage: Eukaryota > Metazoa > Chordata > Lepidosauria > Squamata > Lacertidae > Podarcis > Podarcis filfolensis. The sequence continues at coordinate 98,969,227 of NC_139607.1, read as the reverse complement.
GGCAGATATGAGGATCCCACAGGGAGCCTTACCAAGAGAGGCCACGATCCCACGATTCTCCTCCATGACGTCTTTATGCAGAGCTCTCTGGTCAGGATCCAGCAACGCCCACTCCTCGTCCGTGAAACGAAAAGCGACATCTTCAAAGCATACTGGACCCTAAAAGAAAAAGGGAAATGTCCTCTTCTGAGACAGCAGAAATATGATCTGCTACACAATGCTCTGTTGTATCCTTCCTGTTAATAATAATAATAATAATAATAATAATAATAATAATAATAATAATAATTTATTTATACCCCGCCCATCTGGCTGGGTTTCCCCAGCCAGGACTCTGGGCGGCTTCCAACAAAACACTAAAATACAATAAGCTATTAAACATTAAAAGCTTCCCTAAATAGGGCTGCCTTTAGATGTCTTCTAAAAGTTTGGTAGTTATTTTTCTCTTTGACATCTGGTGGGAGGGCGTTCCACAGGGAGGGTGCCACTACCGAGAAGGCCCTCTAGCTGGTTCCCTGTAACTTGGCTTCTCGCAGGGAGGGAACTGCCAGAAGGCCCTCGGCGCTGGACCTTAGTGTCTGGGCAGAACGATGGAGGTGGAGACGCTCCTTCAGGTATACAGGACCGAGGCCGTTTAGGGCGTTAAAGGTCAGCAACAACACTCTGAATTGTGCTCAGAAACGTACTGGGAGCCAGTGTAGGTCTTTCAAGACCAGTGTTACATGGTCTCGGTGGCAGCTCCCAGTCACCAGTCTAGCTGCCACATTTTAGATTAGTTGTAGTTTCCGGGTCGCCTTCAAAGGTAGCCCCACATAGAACGCATTGCAGTAGTCCAAGCGGGAGATAACTAGGGCATGCACCTCTCTGGTGAGACAGTCTGTGCGCAGGTAGGGTCTCATCCTGCGTACCAGATGGAGCTGATAAACAGCTGCCCTGGACACACAAGTGACCTGTGCCTCCATGGACAGCTGTGAGACCAGGCTTCACACCTGGTCCTTCAGGGGCACAGTTACCCCATTCAGGACCAGGGAGTCCCCCACACCTGCCCGCCTCCTGTCCCCCCAAAACAGGATTCAGCCTCAATCTGTTAGCTGCCATCCATCCTCCAACTGCCTCCAGACACTCACAGAGGACCTTCACCGCCTTCACTGGTTCCGATTTGAGAGGTAGAGTTGGGCATCATCCACATACTGATGAGCACCCAGCCCAAACCCCCTGATGATCTCTCCCAGCAGCTGCATGTATATGTTGAAAAGCATGGGGGAGAGGACGGAACCCTGAGGCACCCCACAAGTGAGAGCCCAGGGGTCTGAACACTCATCCCCCCCCCACTTTCTGAACACGGCCCAGGAGGAAGGAGCGGAACCACTGTATGACAGTGCCCCCAGCTCCCAGCCCCTCAAGACGATCCAGAAGGATGTTATGGTCAATGGTATCAAACACCACTGAGAGATCCAGCAGAACTAGGAAACAGCTCTCACCTTTGTCCCTAGCCTGACGGAGATCATCTACCAGTGCGACCAAGGCAGTTTCAGTCCCATGGTGAGGCCTGAATCCCGACTGGAAGGGATCCAAATGGTGCACTTCTTCCAGGCGTGCCTGGAGTTGTTCAGCAACCACTCACTCAATCACCTTGCCCAAGAATGGAAGATTTGAGACTGGGCGATAGTTAGCCATATTGGCAGCATCTAAAGATGGTTTTTTAAGAAGCGGTTTAATGACCGCCTCTTTCAGCGGGTCTCGGAAGGCTCCCTCACAGAGAGAAGCATTCACGACCCCACGAAGCCCATCTCCCAGCCCTTCCCGGCTAGCTTTCTAAGCCAGGATGGGCAAGGATCAAGGAGACAGGTGGTTGGTTTCACTCACCCAAGCAGCCTGTCCACATCCTCGGAGGTAACAGATTGGAATTGATCCCACACAACTTGACTAGACAGGGCTCTAGCACTCTCCTGCCCCGGCCCTGCTCCCACGGTGGAGTCTACCTCTTCCTGAATCTGAGCGACTTTATATGCAAAAAACTTTGCAAAATTATTGCAGGAGATCATGTGGCCCATACTGGGCCCCAATGTAGCAGGTGATTCCGCTAAATTGCAAACCACCTTAAAAAGTCTCCTGCTGCTGTTTTCTGCAGATGCAACAGAGGTGGCAAAGAAAGTTTTCTTCGCCGTTGCTACCGCCACTTGGTAGGCTCGGCATTGAGCTCTAATCCGTGTCCGGTCAGCTTCAGAATGAGTTATCCGCAACCGGCGCTCTAGCTGTCTCAGCGATTGTTTCATTGCCCTCAGATCCGTGGAAAACCACAGGGCTATCAGGGCTCCATGCAATCGAAGAGGGCGCTTCGGAGCCAAACAGTCAATAGTCCTGGGCCACCAGGGAATCAGCAGAAAGGCCATCAACATGGGATAAAGCATCATGGGATAAAGCCCCATCTGCTTCATCCAACCAAGTCTCTGTTACACATGCCAGGTCAAGTCCTTCATCCATGATCAAGTCATGGATGGCAGTGGTCTTATGAATCATTGACCTGGCATTGCACAGCAGCACCTTCAGGTCATGTGGATATCATAGAATCATAGAGTTGGAAGAGACCACAAGGGCCATCGAGTCCAACCCCCTGCCAAGCTGGAAACGCCATCAGAGCACTCCTGACATATGGTTGTCAAGCCTCTGCTTAAAGACCTCCAAAGAAGGAGACTCCACCACACTCCTTGGCAGCAAATTCCACTGTCGAACAGCTCTTACTGTCAGGAAGTTCTTCCTAATGTTGGCCTTGTAACTTTCCCAAGAGAACAAAAACTCTGTCCAATTTAGCTTGTATTTTCCCTCCTTCAGCCATTCTTGTAATGTCCCAAAACCCCCTCTAGAGGGATTTTGGTTACTTAATATTCCTTCCAGTTCAAATCCAAAAGTCAAGTTAGTTTGTATCAGTTCTTCCTTGTTTTCAACAAATTATAACCAAATTTTAACAAATATAACCAGCAGAGACAAGAGAAACAAAGTTCTCTTTTTCAGTCTTGACAGCTAATTTGAAAATACAAGCTAAATTGGACAGAGTTTTTGTTCTCTTGGGAAAGTTACAAGGCCAAATTGATGTTTTGGCTACAAATGTTGCAACTCTGGATTTAACAGTAAATAAACTCATTGAATTTGATAAGGACTTGACTCAGGAAGTCCATGCAGCTGGACAAGAAGAGAAACTTCAGAGCTTTGAGAGTGTGGAGAAAGAGATATATGTTGTTTCTGAGGAAAAGGAAGGAGGAGCTGTAATGCTGCAGATGACAAAGGAGAGCCAGAGGCCTGACATGATGGCTACAAAGGAAAATAAGAACTGGATGTCGAAAATCTGGTTTGAATTAGAGATTGAAGAATGGAGAGATCTCCTTATGTGGAGATCTGAAGATCCAAGGATTACAAATCTGATTAAGGTGGAAGTTGGAGCTTTGGGGACATTTGGACTTGAAAGGAGTAAGAAACAAGATTCGGGCTCCACTTTTAAGTATGGAGGTCTGGCTGGAAGAAACATGGATCCCATTGGGCTAGAGCTTCTCTGAGATCTGGTGTTTAATATTAAGGACCATAAAAAAAACCGGCAGAGAGGAATTGAGAGAGAATTAAGAGCCTCGGACATGAGATCTCCAGGCTGATAGTAGATTAAGACTGATGGACATTTGTTGGGGATTGAAACCGGGAAAGGGGGGGTGGAATTTGGGAATCCAAAGGGTGCATAATTATAATCTGTTTTTGTTTTTATTCTGTTTTGTTATTTGTATGAAGATTGGGGAAGTCGTGGAAGGGAACTTGGGTCGACTTTAGAAAAAGGTTTTAAGAATGAGTACTGATGTATAAATATTGATGTTTATAAGGTAAAATTGGCTTTTTTAAAATGAACTAAATAGAAAAAGGTAAAAAATTAGGGATAAGAACTTGCTGAACTAACAATTTGAATTGGAATATAAGAAGGGGAGGTGTGGGGAAGTCAGGGAAATATGTTATAGAAAAATAAGGATTGTGAACTCTATGTGTTTTTAAACTTTTTTGTTTTTCCTTTTTGATTTTTTTAATGTATTAAAGTGGAAAATTTCAATAAATATATATATTTTTTTAAAAAAGGAAGTTCTTCCTAATGTTTAGGTGGAATCTTCTTTCCTGCAGTTTGGATCCATTGCTCCGTGTCTGCTTCTCTGGAGCAGCAGAAAACAACCTTTCTCCCTCCTCTATGTGACATCCTTTTATATATTTGAACATGGCTATCATATCACCCCTTAACCTCCTCTTCTCCAGGCTAAACATGCCCAGCTCCCTTAGCCGTTCCTCATAAGGCATCGTTTCCAGGCCTTTGACCATTTTGGTTGCCCTCCTCTGGACACGTTCCAGTTCGTCAGTGTCCTTCTTGAACTGTGGCGCCCAGAACTGGACACAGTACTCCAGGTGAGGTCTGACCAGAGCAGAATACAGTGGCACTATTACTTCCCTTGATCTAGATGCTATACTCCTATTGATGCAGCCCAGAATTGCATTGGCTTTTTTAGCTGCCGCGTCACACTGTTGGCTCATGTCAAGTTTGTGGTCAACCAAGACTCCTAGATCCTTTTCACATGTATTGCTCTCAAGCCAGGTGTCACCCATCTTGTATTTGTGCCTCTCATTTTTTTTGCCCAAGTGCAATACTTTACATTTCTCCCTGTTAAAATTCATCTTGTTTGTTTTGGCCCAGTTCTCCAATCTGTCAAGGTCGTTTTGAAGTGTGATCCTGTCCTCTGGGGTGTTAGCCCCCCCTCCCAGTTTGGTGTCATCTGCAAATTTGATCAGGATGCCCTTGAGTCCATCATCCAAGTCGTTGATAAAGATGTTGAATAAGACTGGGCCCAAGACAGAACCCTGTGGCACCCCACTAGTCACTCTTCTCCAGGATGAAGAGGAACCATTGATGAGCACCCTTTGGGTTCGGTCAGTCAGCCAATTACAAATCCACTGAGTGGTAGCATAGTCAAGACCGCATTTTACCAGCTTCTTTACAAGAATATCATGGGGCACCTTGTCAAATGCCTTGCTGAAATCAAGGTAGGCTACATCCACTGCGTTCCCTTCATCTACCAGGCTTGTAATTCTGTCAAAAAACGAGATCAGGTTAGTCTGATATGACTTATTTTTCAGAAATCCATGCTGACTATTGGTGATCACAGCATTCCTTTCTAGGTGCTCACAGACTGTTTGCTTAATGATCTGCTCCAGAATCTTCCCTGGTATTGATGTCAGACTGACTGGGCGGTAATTATTTGGGTCCTCTCTTTTCCCCTTTTTGAAAATAGGGACAACATTTGCCCTCCTCCAGTCTGCCGGGACTTCGCATGTTCTCCAGGAATTCTCAAAGATGACTGCCAGTGGTTCTGAGATCACATCTGCCAGTTCTTTTAATACTCTTGGGTGCAGTTCATCTGGCCCTGGAGACTTGAATACATCTAAACTAGCCAAGTATTCTTGTACTATCTCCTTAGTTATTCTGGGCCGTGTTTCCTCTGCTGAATCATTTGCTCCAAATTCTTCAGGTCGGGCATTGTTTTCCTTATCGGAGAAGACTGAGGCAAAGAAGGCATTGAGGAGTTCAGCCCTTTCTGTGTCCTCTGTTTGCATTTCACCATCTTCTCCTCTGAGTGACCCCACTGTTTCTTTGTTCTTCCTTTTGCTACGGACATACCCATAAAAGCCTTTTTTGTTGCTTTTAACCTCTCTAGCAAGCCTGAGTTCATTCTGTGCTTTAGCTTTTCTGACTTTGTGTCTACACGTGCTGGCTATTTGTTTGAATTCCTCTTTGGTGGTTTCCTCCCTTTTCCATTTTTTGTACACATCCTTTTTTAATCTTAACTCAGTTAGAAGTTCTTTAGATAGCTACCCTGGCTTCTTTAGGCACCTTCCATGTTTCCGTCTCATTGGTATTGCCTGAAGTTGTGCTTTTACTATCTCCCTCTTAACAAACTCCCAGCCATCATGAACTCCCTTTCCTTTTAGTATTACTCTCCATGGGATCTCACCCAGCACTTCCCTAAGTTTTATGAAGTCGGCTTTCTTAAAGTCAAGAAATTGAGTCCTAGTATGCTTGGCTGCTCCTTTCCGCTGTATAGTAAACTTCAGAAGAGCATGATCACTCGTGCCTAATGATCCTTCCACTTCTACCCCACTAACCAGGTCATCAACATTGGTTAGGACCAGATCTAAAATGGCTGTTCCTCTTGTTGCTTCTCCCACTTTCTGGACAATGAAGTTGTGTGCAAGGCCAATGAGGAATCTGTTTGACCTTATGCTCTTGGCTGAGTTTGACATCCAACAAATATCCGGGTAATTGAAGTCCCCCATTACTACTATCTCCCTTCCTTTTGCATGCTTGGCCATCTGTTCCAGGAAGGCATCATCTATGTCCTCCGTTTGGCTTGGGGATCTATAGTAAACTCCCACAATGAGGTCACTGTTATTCTTCTCTCCCTTAATTTTGACCCAAATGCTCTCACTTTGGCTTTGAAGTTCTAAATCTTGGATCTCTTCACAGGTATACACATCCCTGACATATAACGCCACTCCTCCTCCTTTCTTGTCTGGTCTGTTTCTCTGGAATAGATTGTATCCCTCCATTATTACATTTCAATCGTGGGACTTATCCCACCAGGTTTCAGTGATGCCTATTATGTCATATTTAGTTTGCTGTACCAAGAGCTGAAGCTCATCTTGTTTATTTCCCATGCTTTGTGCATTAGTGTACAGACATTGAAGTCCATTAATCATTCCCCCGTGCCTCTTATTTAAGGTTTTTTCCTCCCACCACTAGGTCTGCGTGCTGTTTGCTCCATTTGGTCTATGACATTTAGATGATCATCTTCATCAATTGATAGACTCCTACCTTCAGGAGCACTGTCTCCCTCCCCCACATTAGTCAGTTTAAAGCACTCCTGATGAGGTTTCTGAGATTTTTGGCAAAAACATTCCTCCCAACCGTTGTGAGGTACAGCCCATCGCTTGCCAGAAGTCCATCTTCAAGAAACTGCAGTCCGTGATCTAAGAATCCAAACCGTTCCTGTTTACACCATTTGCGAAGCCAGCTGTTCACTTCCACTATTTTTCACTCTCTCCCTGGGCCAGGTCGTTCAACTGGGAGGACAGATGAGATGAGATGAGGAGGACAGATGAGATGAGATGAGGAGGACAGATGAGATTGTTAGGATATTTCCGTTCCACCTTAAAAGGGAGCAGGATGTTTGTATAACAGCCTGCGTAAGTTCCTGTCTCACAGGATGTTTATGTTGTAAGTTCCTTTCGTTTTCTGCTGTTTTGCCTGAGCAGTCGGAGCAGACGGTCATGTTTTCTTTGTTCTGACCAACGCTGAATAAAACTGTAAATATGCATGTTCTGCTCTCATGCTTGTGCAACTTTTGCTGTGTGAATTCTGCTGTTAGAGTGTGCACTAAGCCTGAGGCTTAGTGTCGCTAAATTGCTGGTACTGCGTGACTACGGGAGGTCGATGGATCGTCCGGCACCGAGCTTGGGGGCTCAGATGGACTTTATCTCCCTGGCAGTATCCCAACAACAGGTTATGGGCCCAGATTCACGGCACTTGCAGGAGAGTAAGACAGCGACAGACTGCTGAAAGGTATGTGCTGGAAAAGTGAAAGCAGAGGCTATTCTGGATGCCGCGGAAAGGCCTTTGATCTCCGGCAAAGACTAATTGGCCTGGGAGCCGAGCCAGAGGCATCGTGATTTATGAGCTGCCGAGATAAGACGTCTTTAAAGGCTCACGGCTGAAGCAAATAGCTGAGATGGATCTTTTACAATCCTCTGAAGCTGCTCCGTGTCCACTAAAGCTAAATGGCCACAATTATCAGACCTGGGCAAAATGGTGTGAGAGTTTGCTGCGTCAGTTTGGAGTATGGCATACTGTCTCTGAAGCCACTCCAGTTCCTCGGACAGAGAAATGGCAGGGCCAGAATTTGAGGGCCGTTGATATTATAGTCTTATCCGTCTCTCTGGAGGAAATAAAGACGCTTGCTGGAAATCTCACGGCACGTGACATGTGGGATGCTTTGAAAAAGGCCCACCAGCCAATCACCCCAGCCCAGGGTTTGAATGCATCGGAGGTCCTGGCTGTTTCCCAGAATGCTAGTGAATGCAGGGATGCTGAGGGCACCGGTTGCAAGCTGCAGGGGGAGCAGACTGTAACGTCATCCCAGGCAGCATTCCAGCCTCCAGGGGGAGCCAAAGAGTCGGCTGCTGAGAGCTCTGTTTCTCGTGAGAACCAAGGTCAGAGCCTATGCAGAGGCCGGAAGGCCAGATGTAAACAGAGCAAGAAGCCTGCAGATGGCCCGAAGCAGAAGGGGAGTGGAACACCAGCGGAAAACAAGGCTATGTTTGCTGGCACAGCTCCACCAAAGGCTAAAGGCACGTCTGATGGCCAGGAGCAGGGGGGCAAGTTGCAAAAGCCCACGCCAGTGGAAAACAAGGCTATGTTTGCTGGCACAGCTCCACCAAAGGCTAAAGGCACGTCTGATGGCCAGGAGCAGGGGGGGCAAGTTGCAAAAGCCCTCGCCAGTGGAAAACAAGGCTATGTTTGCTGGCACAGCTTCACCAAAGGCTAAAGGCAAGCTGCAAAAGCCCACGCCGGTGGGAAACAAGGCCAAGGCCAGGTTTGTTGTGGACTCTGGGGCCACGCGCCATCTCACCAAAGACCGCCATCTGTTTATCTCCTTCACACCTCAAGATGGAGAGGTCCAGCTGGCTGATGGAAGGACTTTGCAAGCTGCAGGAGTTGGGACTGTGAAACTTGCAAGTCTGCATACCACCATCAGAGATGTACTTTTTGTTCCAGGAGCTGTGGACAATTTGATTAGTGTACCACAGCTGACTGGGCGTGGTTTTGAGGTTACCTTCAAGAGGACTGTCTGTGTCATCAGAAAAGGCAAAGAGGACATTTTGCATGCAAAGTTGATGGATGGTTTGTTCTGTCTAACTTATGATGACAATGCTGTTATATCTAATGCTGATACTTGTTGTGTTGCACAAACTAACAAGGTTCTTCATGCAGGATGCATTCACGATGCACATAGAAGATTTTGTCACCTCTCTTGGCAAGCGCTAGCCAAGATGCCTGGGTTGGTTGAAGATTTGGACATCAAACCTTGTAAATTTCACATGAAATATGTATCTTGTGCAGAGAACAAGGTGAAGGTTGCTCCAAAAGGCAAGGAGTCTAGCAGGCAGGCTTCCAAACCCTACCAGCTAGTTCACGCAGACCTGGTAGGTCCTCTAGCGCCCTCTTTGGGAGGAGCAAGGTACTTCATGGTTCTAATTGATTCTTTTTCCAGGTACATTCATGTGTTTGTGCTCGAGCAGAAATCGCAAGCATTTCCTAGGTTCAAGGCATTCTGTGCTTGGTTGGAGAATGCTCACAGTAAACGTATCGGCTGTCTGTTTACTGATCGAGGCGGGGAGTTCACTTCTCAGCAGTTTGAAGCTTTCCTGACTGAGAAGGGAATCCAGCATGACATGTCAACGCCTAGATCGCCATGGATGAATGGGCTTGCGGAGAGAGCAAATCAAACGTTGCTGCAAGGGATAAAAACCATGTTGCATGATGCCAACCTCCCTGAGAAGTTTTGGGGGGAGGTTCTCTCGAATTTTGTTTACACTTTTAATCGCAGACTGTCATCACCTATAGGCTGCACTCCCTATGAGAAGATGTTTGGTAAGAAACCTAACACCAAGCACTTGAGAATCTTTGGTTCTGACATGTGGGTACACACCCCACAAAGCAACAAGCTTGGGAAGCGTGGGGCACATGGTTTGTTCATGGGGTACGAAAAAGGTGCATACAGGGTATGGATGACTAACTCTAAATCCATAAAGTTCACAAGGAGTGTTGAGTACAATCCTAAGTGGGGGGAAAATGTGGGAATTTTCCAGAGTTACCCAGAGGAGGATGAAGGTGATGTGAAGAAAGCAGATCATGCTGAGAAAGCTGAGGAAACTGAGGATGATGATGATGATGATGATGATCAGAGTTCGGATTCCAGTTCAGTGGGCGGCGCTGCTGCTGGTGTCAGTGACAGTGATGACACAGCAGACTACAAGAGCGCAAAGGCCTCAGTCAGACCATCTGATGAGTCTGACAATGAACTGGAAGAACCACTGTTCACCATTGGTCATTTTTCTCCTAAGAAGGAGGAGATGAGTCCAGAAGACTTGCGTCTGGTTCGCAGGTCTGAAAGGGCGACCAAAGGCAAACCTCCAAAGAGATTTGCTGATGAGTTTGCTAAGACGGCAACTGCTGTTCTTAGTAGCTCAGGGAAGGTGTGGGAACCTTCAAGCTTCAAAGAGGTCCAGGAGTTAACCTCTAAAGATGCTGAGCCTTGGCTTAATGCCATGAAGGCTGAAGTTGATTCCTTGAACAGGAACCAAACTTGGGAGCTGGTACCGGTAGTCCCAGGGATGAGACTGGTTGGCAGCAAATGGGTCTTCAAGGCCAAGACAGACCAGAATGGCAAGGTTGTCAGACACAAAGCCAGATTGGTTGCCAGAGGTTTTTCACAGGTACCAAGGCAGGATTACCACGAGACCTACTCACCCACGGTCAAATATGAGAGCATTCGGCTGATGCTCAAGATCGCTGCGGAGGAGAAACTGCATGTTTCCCATCATGACATAAATACAGCTTTTTTGTACGGGATTTTGGGGGAGGAGCTGTACATGCTTCCACCTGACGGGATGCAGATACAGAAGGGAATGGTCTGTAAACTGCGGAAATCCTTATATGGTCTCAAGCAGAGTGCCAGGTGTTGGAACACAAAACTCACTGAAACGTTGCTTTCTCTAGGTTTTCACCAGGGCAAAGCTGATCCGTGTGTGTTTGTCAAGGAGGAGGGGCAAAACAAACTGTATTGTTTATGTTTTGTTGATGATCTTCTGATGTTTTGGAAGAATCAGGCTTTCTACCAAAGCACCCTAGCTCAGCTGAAGGAGCACTTTGACATGAAGGATCTTGGTGAGGTATCCAACTATCTTTCTCTGCAGGTAGAGAGGGACCAAGCAGGTAATTTTCTGGTACACCAAACACAGAAAATTACTGATGTATTAACCAGGTTGAATTTGGTTGATGCAAACCCAGCAGACACGCCGATGGTGACAGGTTACCAGGTAGATAGTACTGCTGAAGCGTTTTCTGACACAACGCTGTACAGATGCATTCTAGGCAAGTTGAATTTCATTGCTAGATGTTCAAGACCTGACATTGCTGTAAGCACTAACCTGCTTAGCAGACATGCTAACAATCCTACTGTTCAGGATTGGAAAGCTCTGAAGCGCATAGCCCGGTATTTGAAAGGGACTTTGCACTACAGGCTGAGGTTCACCAGTCAGAAGACTGGAGGTCTTGAAATCTTTGCAGATGCAAGTTTTGGAAGTGACACCACGGATGGCACAAGCACTTCTGGAGTATGCTACATGTACAACCACTGCCTGTTTGACTGGTTGTGCAAAAAGCAGACGACAGTTAGCCTAAGTTCCTGTGAAGCAGAACTCAATGCTCTGTCATTTTCACTCATGGATTGTGAATGGTTGATGCAACTGTTTAAGGACATTGGGGTTTCTGTGAAATGTCCTATACAAGTGTATCAAGACAATAGATCTTGTTTGGCTTTGCTGAACTCGGAGAGTTGCAAGCAAAGAACCAAGTACTTGCAGATTAAGCTACATCGTGCAAGAGAGTGTATTCAGAAAGGACTCATTCAGGTGTCCTACATGCCAGGAAATGAAATTCCTGCTGATCTGTTGTCTAAGGTTGTTAACAGAGAACAACTGAAGGTTTACGCACAAAGGTTGCAATTGGGTTGAACCACAGGTACTACAGGTTACACGGAAAGGGGGAGGATGTTAGGATATTTCCGTTCCACCTTAAAAGGGAGCAGGATGTTTGTATAACAGCCTGCGTAAGTTCCTGTCTCACAGGATGTTTATGTTGTAAGTTCCTTTCGTTTTCTGCTGTTTTGCCTGAGCAGTCGGAGCAGACGGTCATGTTTTCTTTGTTCTGACCAACGCTGAATAAAACTGTAAATATGCATGTTCTGCTCTCATGCTTGTGCAACTTTTGCTGTGTGAATTCTGCTGTTAGAGTGTGCACTAAGCCTGAGGCTTAGTGTCGCTAAATTGCTGGTACTGCGTGACTACGGGAGGTCGATGGATCGTCCGGCACCGAGCTTGGGGGCTCAGATGGACTTTATCTCCCTGGCAGTATCCCAACAGAGATGACGGGGAGGACAGATGAGATGCACATTTTAAATATGGATGCTTATTTTATTCTGCGTTCTAATAATGGGTATTCGTTTTTGTGCAAATAGGTGGTACTCCACAATGTATCCTCCAAGTCATTCTGCCTACGCAAGCATTCCAGTTTGTAAACCGTAAAGGGTCCACTTTCTCCTCTCCTTGTGAGCTGTTCTGGGGAGTTCCCTCCCAATGCCCTAGAGCCAAATTCAAGGGGTTCATAGGGGCATAGAGCGGGAGGAATGGGGGCAGGCCCCATTTTGCAGCCAATGGGGCTGGTTAGGTGAATCCTGGCCACTATTTGTTCTCATTTGTACAACGCTTAGAAGACTATTTTAGCATTCAGTGATCTATCTAGAAATAAAATAAGCCTATTTTGAATGGCCATCTGTCTTGGATGATCTAGCAGAGATTCCTGCAATGCACGGGGCCTCCTGGCTCTGAGAGACAAGCAGGGAGGGTGGTTTCTGGCAAAAGGAGAGGGAGCCACCGGTGGCTCCTCCTTCTCCTGGCTCACCTCTGCCTCTTGATCTTCCTCTCCCACTTGCCTCCTTCCTCTTCTGCCTCTGATTTTGCACTGCATTCTGCCACAGAGTCTGCCAGCTCACTAAGGCTTATTACCCCTTCAGCTTCTGAAACCTCCTCTTCCCAACCTTCTGCCTCTTCCCCCTCTGACCGCCAATCCTTCTTCTACTTCTACTTCTTGGGCTCTCAGCCATCTTCCCTTCCTGGTTCCCCAGCTGCATCCTCCCACCATTCCTCTGTGCCCAACCAGTCCATGACATTGCTCCATTCCTCAGCCTCTGACCCAAAAGGCAGCTTCCCCTGACCTGATCTGGTTCCACCGCCGCTGCTTCCCTTCTGCCCCCATGGAAAGATGGATCAGGAGGTCTTGCAGGCATCCTTCTGTCACCTGCACAGGAAAAAAAGGTAAACAGGACGCCAGGCGTGCTGGCTTCTCTCACAGGTGAAACAGGGCATCTCTAACTACAGATGGGCCTTTGAGAAAGCCTTTCCTGCTGAGAGGATTTGGACGTTTGTGCCCATTTCATATGTTTGTGGTGCAAAAATACATCTCCCCTCCTCTGGACCCTTCTTCCCAACTGTCTCTCCCCAAAACAAGATGAAAAGATCCCTCAGATGAGTTGGAAAACCAACAGAATGAGACCAAACTGAGAAAAACCACCTTCCTCCTTACCCAGTGGCCTCTCTCTGGTGTCCAACGGAGGCCTCTCTGCCTCACAGGAATCCAGGTCCATTTCCGCAATGAGATCCTTTCCCTGAAAAAGAAACAAGGATTCAAAACAGAGAATGGTGAGAAATGTAGGAAAGAGAATAACAAAGACTTGAAGGGTGTGAGATCTCATTCCATGGATGCTTTCCCATAAAATGGATTGGCCATCAGCAGACCATTATGGGATGTTCTCTGTCCTGTTTGGAGCCCCTTGGGAGTATCCAGAGGAAAGTCTCTCTCACCTGCTTTCTCTCCTCTGCCTGACTCAGGAGAAAACCTTCGGCCAGGGCCACCGCCTGGGAACTGGTCTCCGCTCCGCATTCCCTTACCCAGCTCTCCATCTCCAGGGGAAGGACAGCCAGGAACTGCTCCAAGATCACCAGGTCCAGCATCTCAGCTTTTGTGTGCCTTTCTGGCTTCAGCCACTTGTGGCAAAAGTGGTAGAGTCGGCTGCAAACCTCTCGGGGTCCTTTGGCCTCCTGGCAGCAGAACTGCTGGCTCTGCACCTCTGAGCGGAGGGTATCCTCCTCATCCAGGATCTTCTGCACTGGGTTTTCCCAGAATCCCCCACTGCTCCCAGTTTGGCTGCCATGGCCTCTTCCTGTTCCAGGGCCAGCTGAGTTTCGCTCATCCATCTGTGCTCTCAGGAAGCCTCTGAGAGATCGGAAGGAACCCTTTGGTCTTCTGACAAGTTCTGTCTGTCGTAATGAAAAGCTCTAGGAAATCCTACGAAGCAAATACATTGTTCAGTTACAGAATTTGTAGGACGAGGGGGAGATGGTTCCCTGAGCAAGCATGGATGAGTCTTGCTGGGAACCAGGACAGGATTGCACCGCATCCCAGACCATGAGCTATCTTTTTGAAAAGAAAGAGCAGGAAGAGGAGAATAACTAAGTCTCTAGCCTTCTAGCAATGCAAAATGTGGAGGCAACTGAAGGGATTTCTGCGAGATTAATCAACCTGGTTTCTGCTGCCTTCCAGTCAATGCATGAAGTCAGAACCGACTGAGAAGGGAGTCATTTGTTTGGATGCTTGGCTCTAGTGGGGGTCCTCACCTGGGGTCCTCAGGAGTTCCTCCCCCACCCCCACTCCCCTGCTTCTGTCTCCTTTTCTTGCACTTGGACTCTCTGCTGCTCTCCACAGACTCCTGGGGTGGGGTCCCTTTTTCTTTGCTCTTAGGGACAGGTATGTATCTGATCAACCCCTTGAGGGCCAAGTGGGCAGGGCCAAAGACATCTCCCTTGAAATTTAGGCGGGTAATTTATTATCATTATTCTGTTAGATAGCTTCACACACACAGAGAGCCATTGATGCCAAGGTCCCTGGAGCCTCAGTGAGTAGCAGCGCCCATTTCTGGCTGCTTTGCCAGCAACAATCGCTTTGGGACAGAGAGGACGTGGTCCTGGGATGCCCTGCTCTGGGTGCAAGGGGATGGCTGCAGTGGCCTCCGTGGGGAGCTGCCCTGGGAGACGACTGGGAAACTGGTTTGCAATGCAGCAGCCAGACTATGGGCTGGGATCCCTCTCTTTGTTCCTGGCCTTTCTCTCCCATCTTAACTTCCTTCCTTCCTTCCTCCATGTGGGTTTTCTTTGGGGGGGGGGGGCTAGTCCACCTCCTAGTCCAGCTTTGGAAAACCATTTTCACATGTTTCCTCTGTTGTGCAATGAGGCTGAGCGATGTCACACAGAGTTAAAGTCCCAGGGACTCCTTTGTTTTAAAAAGGGAGATTTCGTGGGATTCAGGGATCCTCTGATCTCCAGGAAGGAGAGCGTGGCAGACCTGGCCCCTCCCTGATCAGGCCCCCCAGGTATCCTCCCCTGCTGCAGCCCTGGGACCCCCCCCCCCGTCTCCCCACTGCACCCTCTGGGGGAGAGAGAGGAGACTCACCAGATCCCAGGAGGGGACAGCGAGGCAGCCCTTGCAGGAGAGACCCCAAAGCAAGGAAAGGACTGGGGAGGGAGGGGCCTTGGCTCTGGAGGACCTGGCCCCCCCTTGCTTTCTGGCCTCTCTAGGAAGGCAGCTCAGTTCCCTTTAACCCTTGCCAAGCCGAGTCCCTCCGGCTCAGCCCTCTCTCGCTTGGCAGAACCTCAGATTCTTATTATTTTTTATGGATTAAGGGGGCAGCTGCCCCCCTGGCTACGCCCATGCCCAGATATCCTTTGGGGGGAGGCTCTTGGCTGGACTCTGAGCATCTCCCTCCCTTGGCCAGAAACCAGAGGAAGAGCTTGCAGGGAAAAGGGCTTTGCAGGAGGCAAGGAAGCTCCTCCTAGAATTCAGGAGTGGAGAGATAGGAGGGGATCCCAGGGTCATCTAGTCCAACCCCCAGCAATGCAGGAATCTCAGCTAAAGCATCCATGGCGGATGGCCGTCCGATCTCTGCTTAGAAACCTCCAAGGAAGGAGAGTCCACCATCTCCCAAGAGAGACCTTTCCCCTGCCAAAATGAGTAATAATGAGTAATAAATTAAATGAGTAAATGAGTAATACTTTCTTAGACATGCTTTTTATGCTAATATACAAAGTATGCCATTTCCCTTTCCAGAAAGGCTTAATTGCTAATTCAATGGACTGAAAATGGATGGTTGTTGTTATGATGTTTAGGGAAGCTTTTAATATTTGATGGACTATTGTATTTTAATATTTTGTTGGAAGCCGCCCCGAGTGGCTGGGGAAACCAGATGGGCAGGGATTTATTTATTTATTTTTAAAATCGATCAGGTGAGTGTTCTCTAAAAAGAGGCAGGTGGAATCTCCACGGTTGCTAATAGCATAACGTTGAAAGGCTAGGCAAATATGGGGAGCCCTAGAGCATCTGCTTGGCATGCAGAATGTCCCAGGGTCAACTCCTGACATCTCCTACAAGGGCTGGACAAAAGCTCTGACTTTCTTCTTGGAGGTAGGGGTAGGCCATTTTGAAATGGCTTCTACCTTTGTCTCTAAAGGTTTCATCACTCCTCCTCCCAACATATTGTCCCAGGTATTGAATAATCGAGCCCCCTATCTGGCATTTGCTAGCTTTGATGGTTAAGCACGCCTCTTTAATTTGCTGTAGCACTATCCTTAAGTGCTCTTTCTGTTTATCCCAAGTTGGACTGTACACAGCAATAACGTCTAAATAAGCAACTGTGAATCTTCGTAATCCGTTCAGGATTTTGTCCACCAGTCGCTGAAAAGTGGCTGGCGCATTCTTTAAACTCAAACTGCCCTAAGCGACTTCTAAACACAGTTTTCTCCTGGTTCCTAGGGTCCATTTTTACTTGATAATATCCCTTTGTTAAGTCTAAGCAGGTGATGTAATGACACTGGCCTATAGCTTCGATCAGGTTATCTAAATGTGGCATTGGATATGCATCTGCTTTAGTGACATGGTTCAGCTTCCTATAATCCAGGCAAAATCGGATAGATCCCTCAGGTTTGTCTAACAACACTTTGGATGCTACCCAGGGGCTTTCCAAAGGGGTTATGATCCCTGCCTTCAAGATCTCCCTTACCTCATTGCTAACTTTCCCCACATATTCTCCTGTTATCCTATAGGGGGTTACAGCAATGGGCTCGGCATCCCCGGTGTCGATATGATGTACAACTCCCTTAGCTCTACCTGGAGTATTACTGAAAATTTCCTTATCATACCAGGTTTTCTGCTTTGTTTGTTTTTTTTTTTATAAAATTTTTTATTGGTTTTTAAACACATAATAAAAGACAATACAAGACAATACATAAACAAACAAACATATAAACACGTATACTTTCTTAACATTTTTTCATTAAACCTTCTTTCGGCGACTTCCCCGTACCTCCCCTTTCTGCGTCCCTGTTATCAATCTTTTCAGCATCCCCTAATTTCAATATAACACTTTCTTAAAATCTTGTTTCTCATATCCAATTGCTAATCGCTGCAATTCTGTTTTGCATTACCCAAAACATTTTAGCATTCATTAATTTTACAACAGTTCTTAAGATAGATTTTAAACTTCTTCCAATCTTCTTCCACCGTCTCTTTCCCTTGGTCTCGGATTCTGCCGGTCATCTCTGCCAGTCCCATATAGTCTATTACCTTAGTTTGCCATTCTTCCAGTGTGGGTAGTTCTTGTGTCTTCCAATACTTTGCTAATAGTACTCTTGCTGCTGTTGTAGCGTACATAAAAAACGTCCTGTCTTTCCTTGACACCAATTGGCCTACCATGCCCAGGAGGAAGGCTTCTGGTTTCTTCACGAACGTGCATTTAAGCACCTTTTTCATTTCATTATAAATCATTTCCCAGAAGACCTTGATCCTTGGGCACGTCCACCAAAGGTGGTAGAAAGTACCTTCAGTTTCCTTACATTTCCAACATTTATTATCGGGCGTGTGATAAATTTTTGCAAGCTTAACTGGGGTCATGTACCACCTATAAATCATTTTCATAATGTTCTCTTTTAGGGCATTACATGCCGTGAATTTCATGCCCGTGGTCCACAACTGTTCCCAGTCAGCAAGCATAATGTTATGTCCAACATCTTGTGCCCATTTAATCATAGCCGATTTGACCATTTCATCCTGTGTATTCCATTTCAACAGCAAATTATACATTCTTGACAAATTCTTAGTATTGGGTTCCAATAACTCTGTTTCTAATTTTGACCTCTCCACCTGGAAGCCAATTTTCCTGTCCTGTTTGAAGACTTCATTTATCTGATAATAATGAAGCCAATCTCTTACTTTTGGCTTCAATTTCTCATAGCTCTGCAATTTCACTTTTCCCTCCTCCTGTTCTATAATTTCCCAGTACTTTGGCCATTTAGATTCCATATTAAGTTTTTTCACTTCCTTAGCTTCCATTGGTGATAACCACCTGGGGGTTTTGTTTTCCAACAAATCTTTGTATCGACTCCAAACTCTGTACAATGCTTTCCTGACAATATGGTTCTTAAAACCTTGATGGATTTTTACCTTGTCGTACCATATATATGCATGCCAGCCAAATCTGTTGTTAAACCCTTCCAAATCCAGAATGTCTGTATTTTCAAGAAGCAGCCAGCTTTTCAGCCAGCAAAACGCCGCTGATTCATAATACAGCTTTAAGTCCGGCAGGGCAAACCCCCCTCTTTCTTTTGCATCAGTTAATATCTTAAATTTTATTCTGGGCTTTTTGCCCTGCCAGACAAATCTAGATATATCTTTTTGCCACCTCTTGAAACAATCCATTTTGTCTAAAATCTGCAATGTTTGAAACAAAAACAACATTCTAGGCAAGACATTCATCTTAATAACAGCAATGCGGCCTAACAAGGAAAGTCTCAAATTTGACCATACTTCTAGGTCTTTCTTAATTTCTGACCAGCATTTCTCATAGTTATCTTTGAATAGATTCACATTCTTAGATGTCAAATTAATCCCCAGGTATTTCACCTTCTTTGCTATCATTAAACCAGTTTCACTCTGGAACTTTTCCCTTTCAACAGCTGTTAAATTTTTATCCAGTACTTTCGTTTTCTGTTTGTTCAGCTTAAAACCTGCTACTTGACCAAATGCTTGTATTAGTTCTAAGACTCTTTTCGTACTAGTGTCTGGCTCTTGTAAAGTTAAGACTAATGACTTATGACTTAGGTTTTCTGCTTTGTTTGGGCTGCCTCAAAACAGTTAATTAAATCAGCATCCTCTTTCTGTTCTTGGGCCAAACTAGGTTTTTGGTTTTTTGTAAAAGGAACCAGCAGGGCTTCATTTCTCCCCTCAGAGATCTGTTCCTCAGCTCAGGTCTCCTTTGGCAACAGTAGCATTCCCCTCAGCATTGGGTGACTGTTGACCCCCCTTGGAGTGAGTAACTACAAAAGAACTCTGTTCACGCTCTAAGAGATCCCATCCGATCAGCACAGCAGTGGGAATCTCCTCAGAAATGGCAACCTGCCACTGTCCTGACCAATCTTGGAACTTAACATGGATCTCTGCAACAGGTAATACCTCAGGCTCCTTTGAAATTCCTTTTAATCACATAACTTTCCCTGGAATTATTTTGGTGGGACAGATTATCTCTGGGTGGACAATAGTGACTTGCGAGCCTGTATCTTTTAACCCTAGAAATCTCCTCCCTTCAATCCAAATCCAATGGCATAGCAATGTGCCACTTTAGCCTCCACCACTTCAGCAGGCTTCGGCCTATCCTGATTAGCTTGGCTCTCCTCAGCTGCTTTGATACAATATGTTTCTTTTGGAGGGCTAACATTTCCCCTCCAGCTCTACGATTAAAATTTTTGTGGCCAAATTTTCCACATCCCCAGCATTTCGGTTCTTTGGGATTTGTATAATTTGTTTTCCACCCTTTCTCCTCAGTGAGACTGGTGTTTGCTTGGGCCTTGTCATTTTGCCCTTTTGACAATGGCCTATTTCCCTTGTCTGTCTCTGAAGATGGGTTTCCCTTTGCCTGTTGGAATCTATTTCTGGTAGTCCCCCACACCAGTGTGGTGTAGTGGTTAAGAGCAGTGGACTCGTAATCTGGGGAACCGGGTTCGCGTCTCTGCTCCTCCACATGCAGCTGCTGGGGGACCTTGGGCCAGTCACATTTCTTTGAAGTCTCTCAGCCCCACTCACCTCACAGAGTGTTTGTTGTGGGGGAGGAAGGGAAAGGAGAATGTTAGCCGCTTTGAGACTCCTTAAAGGGAGTGAAAGGCGGGATATCAAATCCAAACTCTTCTTCTTCTTCTTTCCCGCCAAAACTTGGTTCATCAAACCTATGGTCCCTTATTTCATTTATTCGGTCAGCTAAATTAGCGGCTTCTTGAAGCGATCAAGGGTGTATTTCCTTTATAAGATATTTTAATTGGCCGTTTATCATTTCATAAAATTGTTCCAGAGGAAACACTTCTCTGATTTTTGGAATGGAGTCTGCCCTCTCCTGTTCTAAGCATTTTGTGAGGTAGTTTGAGATTTTAGCCCCAAACTGAGCGTATGTCTCCTCCCTCACTTTAGTCACACTTCTAAATTTCTTTCTCAGTTGTTCTAGGGTAATCCCAAACCTGGTATATATTAGTTGCTTAAACATATCAACATTTTTGGATTGGTCCTCAGTCATTTGGGCATAGATTTCAGCTAATGCACCACTTATTTTGGCTCTAAGTATCTTCATCTTATCTTCATCTTTCACTTGAAAATTTTGACAAACTCTTTCAAATGATATAATAAAAGCCTCAGGGCTATCTTTTTCCTTAAACACAGGAAAACGCTTTAAATCTACCTTCACTTGAGTTTGACTACTGGTGTTATTACTATTATTTTGATTTTCCATGGCTGCTAATTCCAGTTTCCTCATCTCCAGCTGAAATTGCATTCTTTCACTCTCACTTTCCCTCTCCTGATCAGCTCTCATTCTTTCGCTCTCCTGCTAAGCCCTAATTCTTTAGTTCTCACTTTAGGCTTTAATTCTTTCTATTTCTTGTACAGATCTAATCTTTTCTAATTCCAATTTATATTCTTGTTCTAACTTCCACTTTACAAAGTCTTCAGAGAATTTTGCACCTCCTGCCTCAGGTTGAATGTTAGTTACATTTACTAAACACTGCTCTCCCCTCTGAGGATTTCCATTCTCCTCTCCTTCAGAACTTTAATAAGTTGTTTCCCTCACAGGGTTTCTTATCTTTTTGGGCGGCATAATGTGTGAGCGAGAATTGTCAGTAAATTAACAAAATAAGAGAACTTTCCTCTCAGTACCGTTCCCTCTGGCTAGGCTTCTCTCAAGACTCTGGTCCCAAAGTTCTGCTATGGGTTTTCTCTCTAACCCTTCAAGCTTACTTCCTCTGACCACGAGCCTAAACCCTCTGCCAGAACAGATTTTGAGCTCTCTTTTTCCTTGTTATTTTGGCTTTGTGGCTTACCTTGGGTATTTTACAACTACACACTCAGGCTAGGTAATCACTTCACAGATTTACCCTTCCCCCTCCAAGTGTATTGTTTCCCCCAACACAGGCGTATCTATCTGATCCCGCCTCAAACATATTGATTTGGATCCCACTGCTGCTGTCGCATTTTTGGTGACTAGGCGCAGCAATCTAAATATCCCACCACAGGGTATTGAATGGATCTCACAGGCGTATTGATGTTATTCCACCGCTGCCAACACTTTTGTGGCGTTCACACAGGGTCCCCAGACGTTTGACAGTCTATTGATCCCTGTGCCACCACTGGATAGCTTCCCCGCTGCCACCAACCCGTTTCTCTCAGGTACACACTGCATCTAGACAGTTGTTAACATTAAACCAAATAAACAAGTTTATTTTATAAGCATTAACAAGTTTATGGTTTGAGGTAATTTTTCTTGTCAGTTTCTTAACCTTAGTTTCATTACCGGCCTATACCTTCCTAATACCTTCTAACTGATTATCCCAGCTGTTTAACTGACTCCTCTTAACAGATTCTCTCACTCTCTCGCATCAAACTAGCCCAACCCACAGACTTATCCTCCCTCTCCCTTCTCTAACTCCTGACCCACTTCTTAACAACTCTAACTCCTCCCCTTGGGTTCCTATTGGTTAATCATTTTACACTTAGTTAACCCTTTCCTTATGACCTAGTATGATGCCATACACCTAGGAGGGCAAACGCCACAGGCCAAATTAAATATTTCATGGGGGGGAGACGCCTAGGTCTTTAAATATTGGCACATATTCCTACACCCACAGGTCTCAGGATGGTTACAACATAAAAACACAAAACACCACATGTTCAAAAGGCATTAGATGTCAATCAGCCAAACGCAAGGTAATAAAGGTGCGGATTTCTTAGCTCCTAAAGCTGTAAAATGGTTTTTCCGACCTTTGAATGGATTCTTTTATGGGAAGTGAGTTTGGAGCTTTGACTGAAGCTCTTTCCACATTCCACACACTGATAGGGTTTCTCCCCTGTATGAATTATGTGATGAGAAGTGAGAGAGGAGCTCTGACTAAAGCTCTTTCCACATTCCATGCACTGATAGGGTTTCTCCCCTGTATGAATTATGTGATGAGAAGTGAGACTATTGCTGTGACTAAAGCTCTTTCCACATTCCATGCACTGATAGGGCTTCTCCCCTGTATGAATTCTTTGATGGGAAGTGAGAATGTACTTCTTCCTGAAGCTCTTTCCACATTCCACACACTGATAGGGTTTCTCCCCTGTATGAATTCTTTGATGGGAAGTGAGATGGTAGTTCTTCCTGAAGCTCTTTCCACATTCCACACACTGATAGGGTTTCTCCCCTGTATGAATTCGCTTATGGGAAGTGAGATCGGAGCTCTGACTGAAGCTCTTTCCACATTCTACACACTGATAAGGTTTCTCACCTGTATGAATTTTTTGATGGGAAGTGAGATGGGAGCTCTTCATGAAGCTCTTTCCACATTCCACACACTGATAGGGTTTCTCCCCTGTATGAATTCTTTGATGGCAAGTGAGATCACAGCTCTTCCTGAAGCTCTTTCCACATTCCACACACTGATAGGGTTTCTCCCCTGTATGAATTCTCTGATGGGAGGTGAGACTGTGGCTGTCACTGAAGCTCTTTCCACATTCCACACACTGATATGGTTTCACCCCTGTATGAATTCTTTGATGTGAAGTGAGACTGCGGCTGTTACTGAAGCTCTTTCCACATTCCACACACTGATAGGGTTTCTCTCCTGTATGAATTCTTTGATGGCAAGTGAGATCGCAGCTCTTCCTGAAGCTCTTTCCACATTCCACACACTGATATGGTTTCTTTCCAATGAGATTTTGTTGATGGGAAGTGGAATGGGAGCTCTGACTGCAGCTTTCTCCACACTCTAAATTTTCACGTGGCTTCTCCTCTCTGGGGATTTTATCGTGGTCACCTTTGTTCTCGATTTCCGATTCATCACAATCTGCAATGCAGACAAAAAGGGTTAGAGCCTCAGAGAAGAACTGGAGGGAGTTGGGTGTGTGTTCATTACCTGTGTTGTTTGTCATTAACCAACATATTTATTATGATATTCTGATGTGTTGTTGAATGTTGCTTTGTTTGATATAGAGTAGTGGTCAAAACTGCAGAAGCCTTTGGAGAAAAATTTCAGAGGCTTGATGGCTCAAAACTCTGCTTCTTTTGGAGTAATATTATAAAATTATATATCAATGGAAAGATAATTTAATTTAATCAAGAATGCAATTCAACAAAGTTTGTTTAATTACCCATATTCCATCAAACATTATAGCGAAAAAACCAGAAAAAGGAAGCACAACTTGCTTAGGTTGACTTTTGTCAGTGTGTTACGTGATTGCTAACAAGTTGGTTGGTTTTCTGTCTTCTTTCATTTAGTCAGGTTGAACAACATAATAAAATTAAAGAAATAGCACAAAGAGTTGACGGGTCACCCAGAAAGCGATGTAAAATAGTACTATTAAGTGAACAGGGCTACAGTTATGAAGAAATTAGAAGAAAGATTGTGGAAAACATAACCAAAGCTGGTCTTTCTATATTTTTGAAGACGTATATGGAGACTCAGTCACTAAAAAATCAGACTGGTTAAGGCAGGAAAAGGTGCACAAAGGCAAGTGACGATCGAAGAATGGAGAGACTGTCCCTACATGACAGAAGAATATCATCTGGGTGTATACAAGATGACATGGTGCAATGTAATGTGAAGTTGAGTGCAAGGACTGGTCGAAATGTTAGAATTCTAAGGAAAAAGCCATTGTTATCTCTCAAGCTAAGCTTGAAAGACTAAACCCTTGTTAAGTGGACAGTGGAAGAATGGGACAGTGTTATTTGGAGGGATGAGACCCAAATCTCCTTGCTTGGTAGTGATGGCATGAAATACGCGAGGAGAAGAATCAGAGAACATTTACATCCTATTTGCATTACACCGACCGTGAAACACCCAGATAGTGTGATGATCTGGGGTTGTATGGCAGCAAAAGGTGTGGGCAGAATTTGCGTCATTAATGGAAATGTAAATGCCCCCAAATACATAAGGGAAATACCTTAGCCCAAACTGAAGCGTTCCACAGGTGGTATTTTCCCTGATACTGAAGCATATATATATATATATATATATATATATATATATATATATAATTTATTTATTTATTTTTCTATTTCAACAAGATTCAGCTCCATGTCATGTTGCTGCTGTGTGCAAGCGGTGCTTTCAAGATAATTCTATTCTACTGCCAGAATGTCCTGGGAATAGCTCAGATTTTAACCCAATCGGAAATCTATGGGGCCGACTAAAGAAACTTGTTAATCAAAGGCAACCCAGCAATAAAGCCCAATTAATAGAGGCAATAATTCAGTCTTGGTTTCACATTCTCACAGCTGCAGAACTAAAAACTTCATGGGAAGGCATTGTAAGGCCGTAATTAAAGCTAATTAATTAATTATGTTAATTAATCAATTTTAATTAATTAAATTAATTAATTTTAATTAATTAAAACTCCTTCATGGATCACTGCCTTGCCATGGCGAAGGGGCTTAAATAACTCAGAGAAGCTATGAACTATGCCATGCAGGGCCACCCAAGATAGACAGGTCATAGTGGAGAGTTTTGACCAAACGTGATCCACCTGGAGCAGGAACCGGCAAGCCACTCCAGTATCCCTGCCAAGAAAACTCCATGGACAAAGACAACAGGCATATAAAAGTTATGACGCTGGAAGATGAGCCCCTCAGGTCGGAAGGTGTCCAACATGCTACTGAGGAAGAGCGGAGGACAAGTACAAGTAGATTCAGAGCTGATGAAGCAGCCGGGCCAAAGCAGAAAGGACGCTGAGTTGCGGATATGCCTGGAAGCGAAAGGAAAGTCCAATGCTGTAAAGAAAAATATTGCATAGGAACCTGGAATGTAAGAACCATGAACTTGGATGTGGTCAAAAATGAGATGGCAAGAATATTGACATCCTGGGCATCAGTGAACTAAAATGGAAGGGAATGGGCAAATTCAGTTCGGATGACCATCATATCTACTACTGTGGGCAAGAAACCCATAAAAGAAATGGAGTGGCCCTCATAGTCAACAAAAGAGTGGTGAAAGCTGTACTGGGATGCAATCTCAAAAATGATAGAATGATCTCGATACGAATCCAAGGCAGACCTTTTAACATCACAGTAATCCAAGTTTATGCACCAACCACTGATGCTGAAGAAACTGAAATTGACCAATTCTATGAAGACTTACAACACCTTATAGAAGTGACACCAAAGAAGGATGTTCTTCTCATTATAGGGGATTGGAATGCTAAAGTAGGGAGTCAAGAGATAAAAGGAACAACTGGCAAGTTTGGCCTTGGAGTTCAAAACGAAGCAGGGCAAAGGCTAATACAGTTCTCCCAAGAGAACAAGCTGGTCATCACCAACACTCTTTTCCAACAACACAAGAGACGACTCTACAC